>NC_073237.2:122135000-122190000 GCF_029281585.2 Gorilla gorilla gorilla
GTTGTGTTGGGCATTAAGTTTGAACCTGCAGAAATGAACAAAAAGATATTGTTACCGATTACATGTAAACAGCCTGAATCATTCAAAGGGATGTGGAGAAGAGTATTTCTATAGTGTGAAGCCAGAGAAAATGGCAACCTGCCAAAGCTAGGTGCAAGCTCTTGTTACATGGAAGGGTTGGGCCTGTTCTCATTTCTTCTTGAAATGGCTTAATTGGTGTCAGCACCCCAGGGATAAAGGCCTCTAACACTGAAATCCACACGATTCACCCTGTCTCTGCTCAGTGTAGGGAAACTGGTAACAACTGGTGGTGAATGAGGAGTGAACGGTGCTGTAACAATACTCGATGATGTTTGGGATGACAGAAATTAATACGCACTTGCTTGAAGAAAGCAATGATTAATGGCAGTGAGCACGGGAACGCTGTCCCTCCTTTTACTCCACTTTGATGGGGATTGAAAAGCAAAAGGCTGTTTTCATTCTCTGTGGAAAGCAGAGGTCACACAGAGTACATTATAGCAATTTTTCCTCTCTGGTTTTTTTATTTCATAAATATTATGATAAGCATAGATGAGATAGATTTTTTTGTGGAAGCTTAAAAGGATATTTTATGTCATTTAAACGTTGTTTATGCATAAAGAAATCACACATTCTTTTCTTCACTTGTTAGATCATTTCCCTTTATGTCAGAATAATTAGTGTAATTAGAAATTTTAAAAGCCCGCAAACATGAAATTGTATTAATGCTGCTTACTATTTTACAACTGGAATCAAAAGAGCTTAGTTTTCTAAAGACTGCAAGGACAGGGCAGGGATAGGAGTGTTGCAGGGGCTTTCACCTTTTTCCTGCCCCTCCCCCTGGTTTTTCTCAGTGAATGTTTGACGTAAATATATTTTGCAAGGTACTTGCACTTGTCAGCAGCTTTCTTAGCCATTTGATAAAGATTCTTTATTCTACAAGAAAGCCTGAAATAACAGAACTGTACTTTGGATAATGAATTCTTCATCTGTGGAGAACTTTAAAACAAAGTACAGTGTTGGCATTTTTTTCTTTTGAGTGAGAAGGCTGATATATCTTTTGGATCCGACAGGAAGACATAAATTAATAGAGTTCTGGAGTTCAGTTTCTCATTAATAATCCATTTTGTCATGGTTCTTGGCATTGTCAGCCTAGTAGCTGGTTCATATTTTGCTAACGGATAAAAGCAGATTATGTCTTAAGGCACAAAGCAAGAATAAAGAGTTTATCGCCTTTTGGGGGAACTACATGCTATAAGAAAAATATTGTTTTGCAAAAAGTTTCAATTTTTAGTTAGAAATACACTACATTTTCTAAGGTAAAGCTGTTATTTTAAGATCCGAAATGGTTCTTGGAACCTTAGGATATTAGAGTTTTAGATCATTGCTTAGAGTTGCCTTTGCTGATTGTTTGCAAAGGTTTGCTTTTCAGGGACAGTTATAGTAGATTTAAGCTTGTTTTTATATTTTATTTTTAGAACTCTATATATTGGGATATAATTATAGTTCAAAGAGAAATGCAGAAAAATCACTATTCCTCTTCTTTGCACTGGTTTGTCTAGATATTCTGTTACCTCTGCCTAGTTTTGTAGACATGGGGTTCTTGATGGCTACTGTGAAGGCTGCAGAGTCTAGCCATCTCAGAAATCCAATCAATAAAATTAAAATAAAAGCCTTATTTTTAATTTTATAAACTTTGAATTACCTTTTTTAATGGAGGCTCCAGAAGCAGATTATATACAGATATTGACCCTGGTAACAGGTTCTTGTAAATGGCATCATTTAAAGTTGCTTATATTTGTATTTTAAAGAAATTCGTTTTTTTTTTTTTTTTTTTTGAGAGGGTGTCTCACTTTGTTGCCCAGGCTGGAGTGCAGTGGTACAGTCATGGCTCACTGCAACCTCTGCCTCCTGGCTCAAGTGATCCTCGCACCTCAGCCTCCCGAATAGTCAAGACTACAGGCACGTGCCACTGTGCCCTGCTAATTTTTGTATTTTTTTGTAGAGACTGTTGTTCACCATGTTGCCCAGGCTGGTCTTAAACTCCTGAGCTCAAGTGATCTGCCCACCTCGGCCTCCCAGAGTGCTGGGATTACAGGCGTGAGGCGCAGTGCCCGACCAATAAATTAGTTTTTATAAAAATTGAAACAATACACCCTCCTGATATCTGATAATAGGGTTACTGGCCACTTGAGACCCCACATTTAAAGGGCAGAAGACTAGTTGAAGGGATATGAGCACAAATACTACCTGTTTTTTTTCTTCTTTACTTAAAAATATTTATTTTTAGTGTATTATTTATATGGCAAGTCTTTTACAGACACATTCTTAGAAGTAGACAACTGAAAATATATTTCATCTTTAAAACTTGGGTCTTGTACTACCATTCCCAATTATCACTATTTTTTGTTGTTGTTCATTTTTAAAGCTCCAAAGTAACTCATGCAGGGTGTGCAATCATAAATCTTGACTTGATTATTGAGGTAACAAGCTATGGGAAAAAAGAGAAGAGTTTGTCTGGGTATAAGATGAAGTAAGGAGTATTATGATTGAATGGAGAGAATAATGGGAGATTTTATTTATCTACTTAGAAGGGCTTGTTCTTATTATAATTTATAAATTTGATATTTTCTGAGTCATTAAAGTTCATCATTGGATAAAATTGGCCTAAGTTAATACTGATAGTGGCATCTTACAAAAATTCATTTAGGAATGGGAGGACTAGTTTTATTTTAGTTTTCATTCTCAAAGGGACTGTAAGTTCTTAGAGGGCAGGGACTATCTGTCATCTATTTTTTTTGGCACACAGAATCTGCTCAGTAACATTTTTAAATAAATGCATGCCTTCTCCATTTATTATTAGATATATATCTGCTGAGTACATTAAATCTGATATTATATTCTTCTAATTCTTTATATATAAATTTATTTTAATTATAGTAACTATATACATACAGTATAAGAAAACTGCCATAGCTACCTACCTGGATCCTAAGTAATTTATATGTAAATTATTTGTAAAGTGATTTATATGTATTACTGCTCCATTGCTATCATTAATGATAATATTTTAAAAATAGAAAAATCTGTGGTGAAAACTCCTGGTAACATGCTTAAAGTTGAATATTCACTTTTAAAGTTTTAACTTTAAAACTATGATAATAAGCACTCTGTTTTCTAGTGAGGAAATATTTGTGTGTTTCCAAATTGTAGGGTTGAATTAGGATGATTTAAGACTTGTTTCTCTATAGAGTTGGGAAGGACATTTGTTTTAGTACATTATAATGAAATCTTAAAGAGTAGATTTTGACAAGAGACATTTTGCTGACACAGAATATTTTGTTCATTTTGACTCTCAAATAAGTTCTTCTGTCATAATGATTGATTTATATTCATTTTAGACTGTACAGTTTCCTAGCTGAGTTTTCTATCTATAAGGTACAGAAATCACTATTTAAGTTAATGATAAATAATTATCTTCAAAGGTGACAGATGGGTCACGTCCAAAGATTAACCTAAGAGTAGTTAAATAAAAAATACTATGATTATGAGTTATTGAAATGAATGCTAATTTTAAATTTAGCATGATTGGGAACAGAATACAGTAAGGTATCATTTATTTAATTGCTATAGTTTTTTGTTCTTTTAGACTTACTTGACTTCTCTGTGTTACAGTCATTGTTGAACTGTTTACTTCCTATTTTGAATCAACCACTGATATGTTGCTGTCGCTCATCAGGTGGAAAGACCTGGAAAATTATATTTTATATTCACTTGCTTTTTAACTGTAATCCTTAACAGCATTTTGAAACAGTTAAAAAACAAAACCCCAATTATTTATAATGGAAAGCCACTGGAAGTAATTTTGTCATGGATTCTCTTAGTTGTAATACTAAAAGACCAATTCAAGTGACCGGTGAATTTGGTGAATGCTAAGTGGTGAGTTAGGCTGATATGTATGTCTAAATCTCATCATTAAACCAATGGCATTAAACCAGCTACCAAGTATTTTGCTTCATGAAAACCATTAAGACATAGAAAGCTCATAACTATTTGGCTGGTGAATAGTTTATTCTGATTTTGTCCTTATTCTTAAAAAGTCATGTAATTCAAAAATCTGCCCTTTCTTCCATGTAATAGTTAATATCTGTTCATACCACCATTCACAAGTATCTATGCTTGTGGTACTCCAGAAAGCTGTAGTGCAGGAAATCTGTTTTTGGTGTAGTTTCCTATGTGAAAGTGATAAAAGCAGTGGACCCACTGCTCACTTTCTAGAAAAGTGCACATACTCATACAAGTTTAAATACAATTTCAGGGAGTTTATAGACACCTTGAATATCATTCATGGATCCCTCATGGATACCATGGACCTTGGGTTAACAATAGCTTTGTAGAGGTAGACTTTTTAAAAAACTACATTTTATCCAAATTTGTAACTGCAATCCACTTTCTTCTGAGAAGCCTAGTGGATCTGCTTTCTACCCAGTGGTTCTACGAACACTCAGACCACCAGTCGTTTCTGAGTGTAGTGAATCTTTGAGTGTATTGAGCGGAAAGAATCAGAAAAATGGAATAGAACAATTACATGAAAGGCAGGAGCAGGCTAGCAATGAGACTCAGGTGCTAGTAGGACTAGAGAAAAAGGCTGGGGGCCGGTGGGGCGGGGAGGGGGGAGTTTAGAAGAGGGAAATCTGAAATTAGAGACATGGGTTGTTGAAGGAACTTATTTGGTAATTAGCATATATTACCTTGCAAGAATGATACAAAAAAAAATTACTGGTTTATGACCTAGATGATATAAGGTCCTTGGGGGTGGTGGGGGGGCACGTTTGTCTTTTTGGTAACTGTTTTGTTATTTCATGTTGCTTTATAGGGATTTAATTTCTGCTATGTGATAGAATTCTTTTAAGATACATGCCATCGTTGTGTATATAAAATAAGTAGATGATTTATTGGGTTAGAATCTGTATTAAATTTGTTAAACTTTCCTATGTAAAGACTTTTGAAGAAAATATCTGTGTCATTTATTCTCAAACTTTTTGATCTTAGGACTCCTTTATACTCCTAAAATAAGTTTTGTTTATGCGGGTTTAATCTCTATTTATTGTATTAACAATCGAAACAAATTTTTAAAACATTAAGTTAATTTAAAAATTAAAATCATAAATCTGTTATAGTAGCATAAATAACATTATTACAATTATCAGCTTGTTATATGTTATCCTAAACAGCATTTTCTGAAACAAAACTAAGCAAAACTAAATGATAAGAAGAATAGTATTGTTTTACACTTTTGCAAATCTTTTAAATGTCAGGCTTAATGGAAGACAACTGGATTCTCATATCTGCCTTTGCATTCAGTCTGTCATCATATGGTTGATGTATATGAAGAAATGTCTGGCCTCATACAGATACCTAATTGGAAAAGGAAAGAGTATTACCACCAAACTTATCAGGACAGTTTTTTTAAGTGCTGGGAAGATTTCATACTCACAGTGGAGGACACAGTGTTTGAAAATTCTAATTTTTGCTTGAAAGCATGAATTTTATTATAGCACCAAAACTGTTTATTGTTTTACTTGAAGTATAGGTTTACTTGGTTTCTTTTTGAAAAAAGGTCTGCCAAAATAAGCTGAAATAACCATAATTTGTTAATTTTTTTTTTAAGCAGCTAGTTCAGCTTGCAACTCACAGTTATGCAAGTGCTTTCCTCACACTTGGCATGCAGCCTAAGTGCTTTGTGGAGAATTTGTATTTTTTCACAGAATATTAAAAAGACACAGTGAAGGTATAATTGAGTTAATAATTTTTACTGTTTCATCAAGGACATTGTGAAGTGAAACTGGCCTTTAAAAAAAAATTTAAGTGCCTAGTAGTAAAGAATACGTTGTTAGTATAGTGTGGTGCCGCTGTCTTGCTTTGTGCAATGGCGCCAGCAGTTTTATCCACCTTTGCTTTGTGCACCATCAGTATAAATGTCAACACAGTGAAAAAGACCAATATCTTATTACTGTAAAAATAATTTTAAGTTTGTGGACTCCTGAAAGGGTCTCAGGGACCGCCAGGGGTCCACGGACACCATTTCAGAACTACAAGTCTGTGTAAAGTGAAATGCTTATGTAATATAATTTGCTCTGAGAGCATTATTTTATTTTCATCTGTAATATCTATACAGAAAGATTACCTTACCTGGAAAGAAACAGGTTTTTAGTATGCTGATCCTAAAGGCAACAGAATATATTGTCAAGCCATTAGCGTGATCCTCTTAGCGTATTTGTTAAGTGCCTACACAAGTATGATATTCTGCTGAATATTCTTCGGTGTGGAAACAGCTTTTGCCCTTAGAAGGCAGACCCTGTAGTCAGTCTTGACTGCACACATAAAGGGAAAAAAAGGATAGATCAACAGATCACATTTTGTTGGATCATAGTTTTCCATACAGAATTAGTGTAAGCTTCCTGGGGTTCCTGGGTAAGTCCTAGAGTGATTATTTACAAAATAAGGAAGTAGGACTAGGAGATTTCTAAGGCCTTATTCAGTTTAATATTCTGATTCTTTGACTTTTTTTTAAACTGAGTGAATTGTTTATTAATTAGCTCTTAACCACTTAATAATTTATTTAAGCTCAACTGGTTATGTATAATTTGTATTTGTTGCTATCACATTGGTTAAGCATTAATGTTATTTTGCAGTATTGAAAAATGGAATGTATAGAAGAGGAAATGGAAGGGAATTGTAAATGAAGAAGGCTTCTACAAGCAAGTGAATTTTAAGTGGCAAGGAAGAAGAAATTTGGATGGTGGGGGGGATGTACATTGCAGAGTATTTAACATATTTCTGAATTCAGAGTCTTTATAGCCTATGCTATAATAGCAGAGAAGGAAAATTTGAGTTCAGAAATAACACTAAGGCCTGTAAGTTAAAGAATCTACCAGTAATATTCTCTGATAGTGACATGTGTAATATGAACTGTTGAAAAAAATCTCCAGAATAAAAAGTGGTTCAGCACATAAATACATAATGTTGATTCTGAGGTTCTTTTAGCTCCATTAATTTTGACCAGAAAGCTATAATAGTTTTTGAAGGGGAATATAGTACTTAGGCATTAAAATATATTTATTTTTGCTCCTCAATGAAAAAAATCTTGTATTACCTTGAGATCTTTTGATCTTCCTTCTCATACTTTAGAAGGAAGGAATACTATTCAGTAAGGAAAAAATGACCCCCAAACTCAGATTCTTACTCAGCCCAGCACAGTGTCAAAGTCCGTTAAAAATTTAAAAAGCTAGTGGAAGGGACTGGATGAATCCTGGGAAGGTGCTATTTAGATTCTTAAAAAGGAGAGAGGGCTCCTGGGATGCAGTTTGTGTTCAGGCAAATCAAACTTGGAAGCTGGAAAGCTGCTATTGTGGCAATATTTAAGAAAAAAAGACTTCAGAGATTATGTATTTTGGAAATATTTGACAACATTAGCAACATCAACTACTGACAAAAAAAGAACCACCTCTTTGGCAAATCTTTCACAGTTGTGCCAAGAAAAGCAGCTTCATTGGAACATTTTCATAAACTATCATCAGTTATGCAGCAGCAGCTTCACAAATCAGAAATGATATCTTCAGGCGCTGCTGTCAAGTGTTATTCAAATAATACCAGCCTCACATTTGAATAACAGCAGACATTTTGAATTAATTAATCAGATGAGATAGTCTAGGCCTTTTCTCATTAGTCTCTGGGTCAGGCTTGGGAAGATATATGTGTTGGTGATGATATACTTGTCTTTAATCATGATTTATGAAGATTTAGGATTGTGTGTGATTTGTCAAAGGTTCTGGGAAAAGGCTGGTGCATATTTCATTACTTAATCTGAGATTGATTTTATGATGTTAAGAGATATCACACTATTGTTCAAATGTGTGGGAAGTACAGGTAGACACAACATCCCAGGCTTTTTACTGGCTTATCTTTTCAACTGTCAAACAATGCTGTAAACTTTAACTGCTTGTAGTTAACAATTCCTGTTTTAATTATAGGCAGATTTTTTATTCTGTCCAAAGGGAGAAGTTTCAATGGTTATTTAGCTAAAATGCATAGCAGACATTATAACTATGACCTGGTATGAATCATGGACAAAGTTGGTAAATTTCATGGGTTGGTCATGGTGAAAATATAAAATTTCATGGCTTGTCAAAGATTAATATAAAATTCCCATTAAAATGGTGCAAATAATAGAGGAACAAGAAGTAAGGTTACTCTCCTTGCATGATACCTTCCCTCTCAGGACTAATTTTAGCAAAATTGAGATGTAAAATCATATCTTTTTTCAGTTATTTAAGCAACATTAATGATCTATTAAATGAAATAATTTGTCTGAAAATATCTAGTATAATGCCTGGTTGATAGTAGGTACTGAATATTTGCTATTGATAATTTTATTTTCTCCTTTCCTACCTACTTTTCTTCCTTTCCTTTAATGTTTAAGGCTGTGTTAGCATTGTTTAGCCTTTACATTCTTCAGAATTTGAATTTTTAATCCTTTTGGGTCTTAATTTCTTGGAATGTGTTTTATTTTGAGGAGAGTAGTGCAAGGGTGAGAGGTTATCATTTTAGCGTGCTGGGTAACCAGGGGGACCCCAGTGTGACCTGAGTTCTTGTTGTGTCTGCTGGTGTAATTTATGTTATGGCAGGCAGTGGGGTGGGAGGTAGGTAGGTGGTAGATATATGAAAAGCAGAATATTAACCTCTTAGTACATATGAAGCATGTACTGCCTAATTCAAAGTGAATCTTTCTGTATCATGTGCCTCCTGAGGGCAGTTACGTGTCTGGGATAAGTAGAGCGTTTTTCATTCTACTCTCAAGCACACTAAAATGCTTATTATGTGAAGTATTAAGGAATAATAAGGTGATTTTCAACCTTGTTATACAAAACAAAAAATTTGCTTTTCTTTCCAATCTTGGATGATTGACAGGTATTGCTTTATTGAGGTGATCGGGCTATTAATAATTACTAGTTCTTTTTCACTTTTATGTTTTGGGAACTGGGTTAGTACTCCTAAAGTAGCTTGGCACATCTTAACATAATTACAGGCAGACAATTCTAATTGATGTTCACTTTGGGGAAGATAGTTTATAAATAAGATGTATTGATATTTGGAGAGATACAATATTTAAGAGTAGTCTGGGAGGCAGCTTGATGCAGAATAATACTGATTTTGGAAATTAATAGATAAGTCCTACTTCTGAACTGCTGCTTAATTGATTTGTAACTTTGACAAGTCACCTAATTTTTCCTGAGCTTTAGTTTTCTTTTCCTAAAGTAAGGCCACTAATTTGTAGCTTTCAGGATTGTGAGAATTAGAGGTGAATGTATGTACAGGACCTAATGTGATACCTGGTATGTAATAGATGCTTAATAAATTGCAGCTATTGCTGTTATCTTATCTATTCATTTATCTCTTCGAGAAACATACTGGGGCATGTGTTTGCAGGCCCAAGCCTGTAATCTCAGCACTTTGAGAGCCAAGATGAGAGGATTGCTCGAGCCCAGGAGTTTGAGACCAGTCTGGGCAACATAGGGTGACACCATCTCTACCTATTCCCCCCAGAAAAAAGAGTGATATATGTGGATAAATACAAGCTGAGTCATTTATAAATACAAGCTGGACCATTAAGTAAGTAGAGGCAGGTGATGAGACAGGCAGGGATGACATCATTGAGGCTTCAGTTCTGTGCGAGGGTAGTATGGTCTTTGTTCTGTACTTTGGCTAGCTACTGGTGGGTTCAAACAAGGGATTGATCTGATCAGATTTTTTATATAGTTCACTTTGGAAACTTAGAAGGAATATATTACTTATGAGACTTTTGTAGATCAGTGACGATATGTATTTGTAATGGGGTCATAGTGGGGTTAAAAAAGAGGAAACAATGGTTTTAATCTGAAAAATGAGAAGGAAGGATTAGGCGATTGGTTGGAGAATTTTTGTGTCCCTTCGTTCACTTGGCTGACTCCTGTGTATCTTTCAGATCCTAGCCTGGATGTCCTTTCAGGAAGCCTTTTGACCACCTCTGAGTCTGCTGATAACCTACCTAAGTCTGAAAGCCTAACTTATGTGCTCCAGTAGTATCCTGTGTTCCCCCTTGTTACTGTGCTCATGACACTGTATTTAATTATATATTTAATTTTCTGTTGCCTCCAGGAAATTGTGAACTCAGGGCAGAGATACTGTGTTTTGTTTACTGTTTTGTCCTCTGGCACATAGTAGGAAGCACTCAATATGTTTTTTAAAATGAATTGAATGTAGTATGTGAGGAAGAAGGAGAAAACAAGGGCGTCTGTTTCTAGCATAGGTGACCCCAGGTGAGTGGTCGTTTTCCACCTGAGAGAGAGAGTAGAGTAGAACTGCGGGGTCATAGCATATGTTCATTATCAACTTTGCTAGATAATGTTGAATTATTTTCCAAAATGTGTGTGCCAGTTTATATTCAATACCAGCAGTGTATATTTGTTCTATTTGCTTGAGGACATTAGTTTTTTTCATATTTAGGTAAAATTTGCATAACCTAAAATTAACAATTTTAAAGTATATAATCAGTGACATTTAGTACATTCACATTGTTGTACAACCACCACTTCTTTCTAGTTCCAAAACATTTTCATCCCCTCTAAAGAAACCCCATACCTATTAGTCTGTTCTGGCACTGCCATAAATAAATAACTGAGACTGGGTAATTTATAAAGAAGAGATGTTTAATTGGCACACAGTTCCACAGGCTGTACAGGAAGCATGGCTGGGGAGGCCTCAGGAAACTTAGAATCATGGCAGAAGGTGAAGGGGAAGCCAGCGTGTCTTATGTGGCCGGAGCAGGAGGAAGAGTGTGGGGAGCTGCTACACACTTTTAACAACCAGATCTTGTGAAAACTCTATCATGAGAACAGCACTAGGGGGATGGTGCTAAACCATTAGAAATCCCATCCATCACCCAGTCACCTCCTGCCAGGCCCCACCTCCAATTTTGGGGATTACAATTTAACGTAAGATTTGGGTGAGGACACAGATCCAAACCATGTCACCTATTAAGCAGTCATTCTCTGTTTCTCCTTTCTCCCAGCCCCTGGCAACCACCAATCTGCTTTCTATCTCTACGGATTTACCTAGTCTGGATATTTTATATAAATGGGATCATACAGTATTTGGTTCTTTGTGACTGGCATCTTTCACTTAATGTTTTTAAAGTTCTTCCATGTTGTGGCATATATCAGTACTTCATTTTTTTTAATGGCTGAGTAATATTTCATTGTATGGATATACTACAATTTGTTTATCCATTCATCAGCTAATGGGCAGTTGGGTTTTTTTTTACTTTTTGGCTATTGTGAATAGTGCTGTTCGGAATGTTTGTGTACAGGTATTTATTTGATTACCTGTTTTCAATTCTTTTGGTGTACATCTAGGAGTAGAACTGCTAGATCTGTGTTTAACTTTTTTAGCAAATGCCAAACAATTTTCCATAGTAGATCTATCATTTTACATCCCCACAGCCATGTACAGGGTTCCAGTTTCTTTTTTTTTTTTTTTTTTGGGACAGAGTCTCGCTCTGTCACCCAGACTGGAGTATAGTGGCGCAACCTTACTGCAACCTCTGCTTCCTAGGTTCAAGCGATTCTCCTGCCTCAGCCTCCCAAGTAGCTGGGATTACAGGCATGTGCCACCACACCCAGCTAATTTTTGTATTTTTAATGGAGATGGGGTTTCACCATGTTGGCCAGGCTGGTCTCAAACTCCTGACTTCAGGTGATCCACCCACCTCAGCCTCCCAAAGTGGTGGGATTACAGGCATGAGCCACTGCGCCTGGCCCACAGAGTTCCAATTTCTTATCAACGCTTATTATTTTCCATTTTTATTATCACCAGTAGTGAGTGTGAATTGGTATCTCACTGTGGTTTTACTTTTCTTTTCTCTAAAGAATGAATAACGATAATCTTTTTGTGTGCTCGTTGGTCATTTGTTTGTCCTTGGAAAAATGTCTGTTCAAATCTTTTGCCCATTTTTAAAAACTATGGTTTTAGGTCTTATATTTAGGTGGTTAATCCATTTGAGTTAATTTTTCAATATGGTGTGAGGTAGTGGTCCAAATTCATTCTTTTGGATGTAGATATTCAGTTGTCCTAGTACCATTTGTTGAAGATACTATTCTTTCCCTCATTGAATGTTTTTGCACCTTTGTCAAAAATAAATCGATTATAGATATATGTGTTTATTTCTGGATTCGTAGTTCTATTTCATTGATCCATATGTCTATCCTTATTCCATTAGTACACTGTTTTGATTACTGTAGCTTTGCAGTCAATTTTGAAATCAGAAAGTGATGATCTATTAACTTCGTTCTTTTTCAAGATTGTGTTGGATAGTTGAGGCCCCTTGCAATTCCATATGATTTTGAGGACTGGCTTTTCTATTTCTGCAAAAAATTGTGATAGGAGTTGCATTGAATTTGTACATTGTTTTGGGTGGTATTGCCATCTTAACAATATTAAGTCTTCCAATCCATGAACATTGGATGTCTTTACATGTATTTAAGTCTTTAATTTCTTTCAGCAATGTCTAATAGTTTTCATTGTACCAATCTTTCACCTCCCTGGTTAAATTTATTTGTTTATTGACTCTAGCAGGTTTTTTGGTGTGGATTCTTTGAAATTTTCTACACATAGGGTTGTGACAACTACAGATAAAGATAGTTTTACTTATTCCTTTCTAATTTGGATGCCTTTTATTTCTTCTTCTTTCCTCAATGATCTGACTAGAACTTCCAATGCAATGTTGAGTGGCTGTGGTAGAAACAGGCATTCTTGTCTTGTTCTTAATATTAGTGGGAAAGCTTTAAGTCTTTCACCATTGAGTATATTGTTACCTATGGGTTTTCCATAAAAGCTATTTACCATGTTGAGGAAGTTCACTTTTATTTCTAGTTTTCTGAGTGTTTTTATCATGAAAGGGTGTTGGATTTTGTCAAATACTTTTTTTTTCGTCTTTGATTGGTTTTGTATGTTGAACCACTCTTGCATTTTTGGACTAAATTCCATTTGGTCATAATGTGAAATCCTTTAAAAATGTTGTTGGATTTGGTTAGATAGGATTTTTGTATCTACACTTGTAAAATATATTGGTCTGTAGTTTTCTTGTGGTAATTTTATCTGGCTTCAGTCTCACAATAGTACTTCTTTTCTTTTCTTTTTTTAAATGGGATTTTGCTCTGTTGCCTAGGCTGGAAGGCAGTGGTGCAGTCTTGGCTCACTGCAACCTCCGCCCCCTGGGCTCAAGCGGTTCTCCCACCTCAGCCTCCCCTCCTGAGTATCTGGGACTTTAGGCACATGCCACCATGCCTGGCTAATTTTTTTTTGTATTTTTTGTAGAGACGGGGTTTTGCCATGTTCCCCAGGCTGGTCTTGAACTCCTGGACTCAAGCAGTCCACCTGTCTCAGCTTCTCAAAGTTCTGGGATTACAGGTGTGAGCCACTGTGTCTGGTCTGCATGATATTAATATTACTTTCATCATAGAATCAGATAGAAGTATTGTGGCTTATTTTTGTTTGTTTTTGAGATGAGTTCCAGTGATCTGCCTGCTTCTGCCTCCCAAAGTGCTGGAATTACAGGCATGAGCCACTGCGCCTGGCTGACACATGATTTTTCTTTTCTTTTCTTTTCTTTTTTTTTTTTTTTGAGACAGAGTCTCTGTCACCAGGCTGGAGTGCAGTGGTGCGATCTTGGCTCACTGCAACCTGCAACCTCTGCCTCCCAGGTTCAAGCGATTCTTGTGCCTCAGCCTCTTGAGTAGCTGGGACTACAGATATGTGCCACCATGCCTAGCTAATTTTTTTGTATTTTTAGTAGAGATGGGATTTTGCCACGTTGCCCAGGCTGGTTTGAACTCCTGAGCTCAGGTAATCTGCCTGCCCCAGCCACCCAACATGCTAGGATTACAGATGTGAGCCGCTGCTCCCAGCCTCTTCTTTTTAAGAGTTTGAGGAGTGCTGGTTTAATTCTTCTTCTTCTTCTTTTTTTTTTTTGAGATGGACTCTCACCCTGTCACCCAGGCTGGAGTGCAGTGGTGTGATCTGGGCTCACTGCAACCTCCATCCCCTGGGTTCAAGCAGTTCTCCTGCCTCAGCCTCCCAAGTAGCTGGGACTACAGGTGCAAGCTGCCATGCCTGGCTAATTTTTTTTTTTTTGTATTTTAGTAGAGACGGGGTTTTACCATGTTGCCCAGGCTGGTCGCAAACTCCTGAGCTCAGGCAATCTGCCCGCCTCGGCCTCCCAAAGTGCTGGCATTACAGGCGTGAGCCACCACGCCCAGCCTAATTATTCTTTAAATGCTTGGTAGAATTCACCAGAAAAGCCATTTGGTCCTGGGCTTTTCTTTTTTGGAGGATTTTTTGATTACTTTACTCTCTTTCTTTGTTATAGATCTGTCCAGATTTCTGTTTCTTCTGGAATCTCTTAAGGTAATTTGTGTGTTTGAAGGGATTTGCTCATTTCTTCCAAGTTATCTAATTTGTTGGTATATAATTATTTGTATAATTCTCTTATAATCCATTTTATTTCTGTAAGGTTGGTGGGAACGTCTCCACTTTCATTTCTGATTTTTGTTTTCAAATCTTCTTTTTTTTTTTTTTTTTTGAGACGGAGTGTCACTTCGTTGCCCAGGCTGGAGTGCAGTGATGTGATCTCGGTTCACTGCAACCTCCTCCTCCCAGGTTAAAGCGATTCTCCTGCCTCAGCCTCCCAAGTAGCTGGGACTACAGGTTTGTACCACCAGACCTGGCTAATTTTTGTATTTTTTAGTAGAGATGGGGTATCACCATGTTGGCCATGCTGGTCTCAAACTCCTGACCTCAGGTAATCCACTTACCTTGGCCTCCCCAAGTGCTTGGATTACAGGCATGAGCCACCGTGCCTGGCCCTCTTTTTTTTTTTTTTTTGAGACGGAGTCTCACTCTGTCGTTCAGGCTGGAGTGCAGTGGCGTGATCTTGGCTCACTGCAACCTCCGTCTCCTGGGTTTAAGCAATTCTCTGCCTCAGCCTCCCGAATAGCTGGGATTACAGGCGCCTGCCACCATACCTGATTAATTTTTTGTATTTTTAGTAGAGACAGAGTTTCACCATCTTGACCAGACTGGTCTTGAACTCCTGACCTCATGATCCACCCACCTCAGCCTTCCAAAATGCTGGGATTACAGGCGTGAGCCACTGTGCCCGGCTTTTTTTTTCCTTCGTGTAGCTAAAGTTTATCAATTTTGTTGATCTTTTCAAAGAAACAAATTTTGGTCTTATTGATTCTTTCTATTGTTTTTCTGTTCTGTGTTTTGTTGTTTCCACTCCAACTTTTATTATTTACTTTCTTCTGCCAGATTTGGGCTTAATGTTTTCTTCTTTTTCTAGTTCTTTAAGGTATAAAGTTAGGTTATTGATTTGAGATCTTTTTTTTTCTTAACGTAGGCATTTATGGCTATAAATTTACTTCTGAGCATCGCTTTTCCTATATAAGTTTTGGTATGTTGTATTTTCCTAAGTATGTCCTATACCTTTTTGTTCCTGATTCCCTCCATTACCTTCTTTTGTGTTTGCGTTTTTAATTGTATATCATTTGATCACCTTCTAATTTCCTTTTGTGTATAATTTTTGGATATTTTCTTGGTGATTATTATGGGGATTACAATTAATATCCTAAGTTTATAACAATCTGGTGTATTAGTTCATTTTCATGCTCCTGCTAAAGACATACCCAAGACTGCGCAATTTACAAAATAAAGAGGTTTAATGGACTTACTGTTCCACATGGCTGGGGAGGCCTCATAATCATGGTGGAAGGTGAAGGGGACACCTCACATGGCAGCAAATAAGAGCTTGTGCAGGGAAACTCCTCTTTTTCAAACCATCAGATCTTGTGAGACTTGTTAACTATCATGAGACCAGCATGGGGAACGACCTGCCCCCCATGATTCAATTACGTCCCACCCCTCCCCTCCCACAACATGTGGGAATTCAAGATGAGATTTGGGTAGGGACACAGCCAAACCATATCATCTGGTTTTGCCCACCTAGTTTCAATAGCACATAAAAACTCTACTCCTTTACAACTCCATTTTTCTCTTTTATATTATTGTTACAAATTACATTTTTATATGTGTGTGCTCATTAAAATAGCCATAATTGTTTTATGCATTTGCCTTTTATTTATATAGGAAACAATAAGGAGCTATATACCAAACATATGTTAATATTGGCTTTTATATTTACCTATGAGGTTATCTTCACTGGAGTTCTTTATTTCTTCATAGTTTCGACTTACTGTTTAGTGTCCTTTTATTTCAGCCCGAAGGACCCTTTTTAGCATTTCTTGTAGCGTAGGTAGGTCTACTAACAGTGAAATTTCTTGGCTTTGGGGTGACTTTTAATGCTTTACTTTTTTCATTTTTGAAGGACAATTTTACCAGATAGAGAATTCTTAGTAGGCAGATTTTTTTTTCTTTCAGCACTTTAAATATGTTGTCCCATTGCTTTTTCACCTTCATAGTTTCTGATAAGAATTTCCCTGTTAATCCTTTTGAAGATTCCTTCTATGTAATGAGTTTGCTTCTCTTGCTATTTTCAAGATTCTGTTTCTTTCAACAGTTTGATTATAATGTGTCTCAATGTGAATCTCTGTGTGTATCTTTCTTAGAGCTTATTGAACCTTTGGGATGTATAATTTAATGTCTTATCAAATTTTGGAAGCTTTCAAAGCCAATATTTTGTCAAATATTATTTCCGTCCCTTTCTGTCTCTCCTTTCTTTTTGGGACTCCCATTATTATATGTTGGTGTGCATGATGTCCCAACATGTGTGATGGTATGCGTGATGTCTCATTATTATACATTGAGATGCATGATGTTCTCTTAGGCTCTTTTCATTTTCCTTCTATTCTTTTTCTTTTTTTGAGGGGAGTTTTAGTCATGTTGCCCAGGCTGGACTGCAGTGGCACGATCTCAGCTCACTGCAACCTCTGCCTCCTGGGTTCAAGTGATTCTCCTGCCTCCGCCTCCCGAGTAGCTGGGACTACAGGTGTACGCCACCATGCTTGGCTAATTTTTGTATTTTTAGTAGAGATGGGGTTTCACCATGTTGGCCAGGCTGGTTTCGAACTCCTGACCTCAAGTAATATGCCTGCCTCAGCCCCCAAAGTTCTGGGATTACAGGCATGAGCCACCATGTGGGCCTGATCCCTTTTTGCAGTTTTAATCTCTTTGCTAATACTCTGTTTTTGTTAAAACATCATTCTCCTGGTTTCTTTTAACTCCTTGTTCATGGTTTCCTTTAGCTCTTCAAGCATATTCAAAACTTATTTTGGGCCGGGAGCAGTAGCTTCATGCCTGTAATCCCAGCACTTTGAGAGGCTGAGGCAGACAGATCACCTGAAGTCAGGAGTTCGAGACCAGGCTGGCCAACATGATAAAACCCCTTCTCTAATAAAAATACAAGAAAATTAGCTGGGCATGGTGGCGCACGCCTATAATCCCAGCTACTCTGGATGCTGAGGTGGGAGGATCACTTGAACCCAGGAGGCAGAGGTTGCAGTGAGCCGAGATCATGCCACCGCACTGCAGCCTGAGTGACAGACGGAGACTTTGTCTCAAAAGAAAAAAACAAACAAAAACCCTTACTTTGTCTAGCAAGTCCAATATCTGTGCTTCCTCAGAGAGTTTCTGTTAATGTCTTCTGTGGATGGGCCATAGTTTTTGTTTCTTGGTGGGTTTCATGGTTTTATTTTATTTTAGTTTTTTTGAGACGAAGTCTGTCTTTCTCCCAGGCTGGAGTACAGTGGTGCGATCTTGGCTCACTGCAACCTCTGCCTCCCTGGTTCAAGTGATTCTTGTGCTTCAGCCTCCCGAGTAGCTGGGATTACAGGCGTATGGCACCAACTCTGGCTAATTTTTGTATTTTTAGTACAGACGGGGTTTTGCCATGTTGGCCAGGCTGGTCTTGAACTCCTGACCTCAGGTGATCCATCTGCCTCAGCCTCTTAAAGTGCTGGGATTAGAGCTGTGAGCCACCGCACCCAGCCAGGTTTTGTGATTTTGTTGTTGTTGTGGTTAAGAACTGGATATTTTAATGTGGTGGTAACTCTGGAAATCAGATTCTTCTCATTCCTCAGAGTTTATTTTTGTTGCTTGCAGTGGACTATGGCTGTTTGTGTTTGGACTTGCAAAAATTATTTTTGTAAAGTCGATGTTTGTCATGTGTGGTTTCTGAAGTCTCTGTTCCATTAGCTTGTGTTCAGCTAGTATTTTGATAGGGATTTCCTTGAATGCCAAGAGCCTAAATAAAGAAATAAAATAAAGGAGGAAAAACAAAAAGAAGAAAGGAAAAAAGGGAAAGAAAAAACCCCTTTCTCAGCCTTTGCGGATTGTCTCTGTTTGGGGACATTCCTTCATCACTTGGTAAGGTCATTTACGACTGTGCCTTAGTTTTTACTTTCTGTTTGTATTGAGCCTAGCGGTCAGCCACAGTATTCTTGGGTCTTTGCTGAGCATGTGTCCTGCCCTGAGCATACCCATGACTTTCTGAATTTCATAGTATATATGATGCTTTTAAATGTCCTAATTTCTCTAAGAAACATTCTCCCTTCGTTAGCCTTTTCTTTTAGGCTTTTGTTACTTTACTGTTTGCCTCACCTAAAGTCTTTTGCCCCAGGTGGCTGCACATCTTTTCTTTTACTTATAATGTTTTGGAAGAATGTCCCCTGTTTTTCTGCCCTGAGTGAGATCTGAATTAGGTGAAACAGACAAGCGCCTTGTGTCAGTTCTTGGGATGGTTAATATTAGTTGTCAACTTGATTGGGTTGAAGGATGCCTAGATAGCTGGTAGAGTATTGTTTCTGGGTGTGTCTGTGAGGGTGTTGCCAGAGGAGGTTAACATTTGAGTCAGTGGCCTGGGAGAAGAAGATTTACCCTCAGTGTGGGTGGGCACCATTCAATCAGCTGCCAGTGCAGCTAGAACAAAGCAGGAAGAAGGTGCGGTAACCTGGCTTGCTAAATCTTCTGGCTTTCATCTTTCTCCCATGCTGGATGCTTCCTGTCCTTGGACATCAGACTCCAGGTTCTTCGGCCTTTGGACTCTTGGACTTACATCAGTGGTTTGCCGGGGGCTTCTGGGCCTTTGGTCACAGACTGAAGGCTGCACTGTCGTCTTCCCTACTTTTGAGGCTTTTTGACTTGGACTAAGCCACTACTGGCTTCCTTCCTCCTCAGCTTGCAGACGGCCTATTGTGAGACTTCACCTCGTGATCATGTGAGTCAATTCTCCCTAATAAATTCTCTTTCATTTATACATATATCCTGTTAGTTCTGTCCCTCTGGAGAACACTAACTAATACAATTTTTAAGGCTGGCCCCAGAAACAAACATAGTTCTTGAGAATAAGATCTCTTCTGCTTTCTTCAGAACCAGGGACCAGTATCCCACAGTGGAAATTCAGGCGGCTGACTTTGAGCCTGCCACTAAACCAGGTTGGGAGATGATACAAGGGAAAGTAAAAATGTCACAAGACTCTCATTTTAAAGATGACTGTTTAAAGTCGCTTTTTTTTTTTTTAAATTCAGTGTTTACATGGTTGCTGTAAACCTTTGACTATTTTCTAGCATACTGAAAAATTTGATTCTGATAGTTTTCTCTTGATTTTTTGATGTTACTGTGGAAGAACTGGCCCTTGGTCTACCTACTCCATTTCCTGCTGATATCACTCCCAAAATGGGGAAATTAGTTTGAATATGTTGAGTTTGAGGTACTATGAGAAGGCCCAGTGAATATATCTCACAGGTAATTAGGTATAAGAGCTTGAATCTTTCTTTCTAAGAGAGGAGATTTGAGCTACAAATATGAACTGAGATGTCACCTGCTTATCATGGAAAATGCAAGGGTGTTTAAGATCATCAGGGAGAGTTCCAGGGCATACCACCATAGATGAGTTCACAGTAGAGGCAGAAAACCAACGGGCACAAAGTACAAGGAAAACCAGGAGCCTGTGGTACAGTGAAAGGTGTTCTTATCATAAGTTATTTTAGTAGAATGGTGACATTTGAATGAAAAGAAAAAGGGAATTAGATAGCGATTGGGAGGTGATATAAGGTGAAAGACTTCTTTTTACTCTTTTATATGGACAGGAGATTTGAATATTAGGTTTGGAGTTGTGGGAGGACCTGTGGAGAGAATAGAGTAGAACAGGGATGAATGATGGAGCAGAGTCTTAGAGGAGAACAGAGGAATAGAGTTAAGAGCACAAATAGAGTTGGCTTTTAGTAGATGTCGGGACATTTCGATTTTTAAGACTGGAGATAAAGTGAGAGATAGGTAAGTATGTAGAGATTTTTTTTTTTTTGAGATGGAGTCTCGCTCTGTCACCCAGACTGGAGTGCGATGGCCCAATCTCAGCTCACTGCAACCTCTGCCTCCCGGGTTCAAGTGATTCTCTCACCTCAGCCTCCTGAGTAGCTGAGATTACAGGCGCACACCACCACACCCAGCTAATTTTTGTATTTTTAGTAGAGTTGGGGTTTCACCATGTTGGCCAGGCTGGTCTCGAACTCCTGACCCCAGGTGATCCGCCCACCTCGGCCTCCCAAAGTGCTGGGATTACAGGCATGAGCCACTGTGTCTAGCCTATTTTTAGTTTTTATTTATTTTTTATTTTTTCGAGACAGGGTCTTGCTCTGTCACCCAGGCCGGAGTGCAGTAGCATGATCATGGCTCACTGCAGCCTCAACCTCCTTAGCTCAAGTGATCCTCCCAACTCAACCTCTTCAGTAGCTTGGACTGCAGGTGTACACCACCACACCTGGCTAATTTATTTATTTACTTGTAGAAATGGGGTCTCGCTGTGTTGCCTAGGCTGATGTAGAGAAGTTTATAAGTGGGAATTGGAAAGCTGAGGGAAAGTGTACTGCATGGATTAACTTTTTTTTTTGATGAGCAGGAAAGATAATCTCTTCAGTAAGTTGGGCTGTGATGAAGTAGAGTTTGAAGGGAGTGATGAAGTCCTGGAATAGTTACTCCAGATAATGAAAGAGTGAGCTGGCCAAGGATAAGAAAAGTAATTGTCAGATTGAAGACTCAGCTGAGGTTGGAGACTGAAATTGAAATGGCACTATCATGACCACTTGTCATTTCTCTAGCAGGGTAACATCGACTACAACTTGAGTATATGCTTGGGGCTTGCTTGGCAAATGAGAGAAAAGGATAGGGTGAAATGGATTATAGGGGTCTGTTGCAAGGATAGTTAAGATGTTCAACCATATAATCCATTTTGCATAGATAGGAAAGGTAAAGGAGTGGCTGATAGATGAGAAAATGGAGGGATTTTAGGATTGTTTGGTTTAATTAAATTGAGGAATAAATAGGTGGAGTGCAAGAAAGGGAAGGTGACTGGCGGAGTAAGACACTGTTATCATAGGATGAGACATTTGAATTTTGTTTCAGAAATGAAGCACTTCTAGGTGATGGATGATAAAGTTCAGGATGTGGCCCTGGGAGCTTGTGTGTCAAAGTGAAATGGAGCTAAAGGTCATTGGTTATTTATTTATTTATTTATTTTTTAAGGAGGTCAGAGAACTATAAGGCTAGGTTGTTGGTTGAATATCTTATATGCTCCCTGAAGCCAGACTCATGGAATGACTTGGGATAGAGAAGGAGACTGAATCTTGTGCCAACATTTTAAATGAATGTGACAATTATTAATATTAGTTAATAACCAACAGTGGATGCTACCTTGCCAAGTTAATTTTTCTTAGATAATTAGTTGTTTAATGTGGAGATCATGCTATGGTCAGTTTATTTAGAAAAGCAGAATATTAAGTTAGGAAAATGAAACCCATATAAGCACTGTTCATACCATAAATTTATTATGTGAATATTTACTGAATTCTTATTCTGGGACTTGAAGTTGCTTGCAACCAAGGGGAAGAGACAAATTTCTAAACAGATAATTGATATAGTGTGCTCAATATTACAGTAAAGCAGTGGTGTCGTGGGAAGGATATATCCCAAAACCCGTTGGGATGGGCAAGAAAATATCAGAACTTCTACTTACATTTATCTATTCGTTGTATATACTTTCGTTATAATTTGTTAATACAAAAGATTTCAGACAATATAAAAGCATAGATAAAATACAAAAACACTAATGTTCCTGGCATTTAATTTAAGAAATAAAATATTACAGATGTAATTGAAAGCTTGCTGTGGGCCGGGCATGGTGGTTTACGTCTGTAATCCTAGCACTTTGGGAGGCCGAGCTGGGCAGATTGCCTGCGCTCAGGAGTTCAAGACCAGCCTGGGTAACACAGTGAAACCCCGTCTCTACTAAAAAACACAAAAAATTAGCTGGTTGCGGCAGCATGCGCCTGTACTCCCAGCTACTTGGGAGGCTGTGGCAGGAGAATGGCTTGAACCTGGGAGGTGGAAGTTGCAGTGAGCCCAGATTGCGCCACTGCACTCCAGCCTGGGCGACAGAGCGAGACTCCATCTCAAAAAAAAAGGAAAGCTTGCTGTGTAGCCTTCCCTAATCCCATTTCCCTTCCTTTTTCTCTTTCCTCCCCACACTGAATTTATTATTCACCATTCTCATTAGTGTTTACTAATATTGCATGTTTTTGAACCTTTAAGATTGTTTCATACTGTTATCTTTCTATGATTTGCTTTCACTCAACACTTATTTTAAGATTTTCAACATTGACACATTTAGTTCAAGTTAATTCATTTTTCCTGCTGTATCGTATTCTATTGTGATTATTCTGTAATTTCCTTCTTAATTCTTGTGATGATAGATGTTGAAATTGCTCCAATTTTTCCTATTATAAAATTTCAGTTGTCAATTGCTGCATAAGGAATAGCCCTAAAATTTAGTGACTGAAAACAGCAAACATTTATCATCTCATGGTTTCTGTGGGTTAGATAGCTAGACATAGTTTAGCAGGGTGCCGCTGTGTTTAGTTTCTCACAAGATTTCAGTCAGGTGACAGTGGGCTGCAGTTATCTCAAGAGGCACTTGGGGGAGGGTTTGCCTCTCTGCTCACTCACATGACTATTGACAGTACTCAGGTCCTCACTGACTAATGGCCAGAGACATCAGTTCTTCCCTCCTTGGGCCCCCCATTATAGGGCAGCTTACAGCATGGCGGGTGGCTTCCCTCAGAGTGAGTGAGTGAGTGAGACAGGGAACCCAATTTGGAAGTCACAGTGTTTTTGTAACCTAATCTTGGAATCCCATTACTTCCACCATATTCTGTTTGGTAGGGTGAAGTCATTAAGATCAGTCCATGGTCAAGGGGAGGCTACTACATAGGGTGTGAATAGTAGGCAGTGGGACCATTGGAGCCTTCTTAGAGGCTGCCTACCACTCTGGGTGAAAGGGTACACATCATCCATTTTATTATTTAATAGATATTATGAAATATTCCTATTGTGGCTATTCTAATGTATACTTTCCTAAAAAGTAAGAATTTAAGCTTTACTAGTGTTAAAATAGGAATCAATATTGGTGGTTTGTGTGTTAGAAGCTTACTTAGAGCATTCAGGATTGAGAAGAAATAGTGGGAGTTCCAGGTTTGTTTTTGATAGATTACCACTTTCTGTTCCTGGTTGGGGGTATTTGTATTTTGTAGATGTAACTAAACTGATGCTTATCAAATGGACAAGTTATCTGAAGACATCTGCAAAGAAATACACGGATTAAAATAAGAGGAATAATGTAAGTATATAATAAGAAAGTGGGAGAAATGATACTTCTACTCTTGATATAAGCTCTTAGTCAACTGTGTATGAGGGAAAGATAATTTTGATCTCTAATATCTGACAGAAAGCCATCCAAAGCATTAAAATTGCAGAGACTATTTCTTTCTTTCTTTCTTTTTTTTTTTTTGAGACAGTCTTGCTCTGTCACCCAGGCTGGAGTGTGGTAGCGCGATCTCAGCTCACTGCAACCTCTACCTCCCGGGTTCAAGTGATTCTCGTGCTTCAGCCTCCCTAGCAGCTGGGACTACAGGCATGCACCACCACGCCTGGCTAATTTTTTGTATTTTTAGTAGAGATGGGGTTTTGCCATGTTGTCCAGGCTGGTCTTGAACTCCCGAGCTCAGGCAATCTGCTCGCCTCAGCCTCTCAAAGTGCTGGGATTACAGGTATGAGCCACCGTGCCTGGCCAACTATTTCTTTATAATTTAATTTAATTTTTTAAAAACAGAGTCCCGCTCTGTCACCCAGGCTGGAGTGCAGTGGCACAATAATAGGTTATTGCAGCCTCAAATTCCTGAATTCCAGTGATTCTTTTGCTTCAGCCTCCCCAGTGGCTGGGACTACCGTTGTGCACCATCATGCCTGGCTAATTTTTATTTTTTGTAGAGATGGAGTCTTACCATGTTGCCCGGACTGGTCTTGAACTTCTGGCCTGGAGTGATCCTCTCAAAGTGTTGGGATTATAGGTGTGAGCCACCGCTCCCTGCTGAATTCAATTGTAGTCTTTATAATTATTACCACCATTGTTAACAATGAACCTTACCCTAATTTTTTTTTTTTTTTTTTTGAGACAGAGTCTTGCTCTGTTGCCCAGGCTGGAATATGGTGGTGCAGTCTTGGCTCACTGCAACTTCTGCCTCCTGGGTTCAAGCAGTTCTCCCTGCCTCAGCCTCCCGAGTAGCTGGGATTACAGGTGCCTGCCACTATGCCTGGCTAATTTTTGTATTTTTTAGTAGAGACGGGGATTTGCCATTTTGGCCAGGCTAATCTTGAACTCCTGACTTCAGGTGATCCACCCGCCTTGGCCTCCCAAAGTGCTGGGATTACAGGCATGAGACACCATGCCTGGCCACCCTAATTGTATATTAATAGTGCCTTAAGATGTTAGCTAATAATTGTAGTACACATACATTTTTATCTATCTATCTATCTATCTATCTATCTATCTATCTATCTATCTATCTATCTATCTATCTATCTGTCTATCTATCTTTGTCAATCATCTGTCATCTATCTATCTATCTAGCTAGGATTTGTATCCCCACTTGAATCTCGTGTCAAATTGTGATCCCCAATGTTGGAGGAGGGGTTTGCTGGCAGGTGATTGCATCATGGGGGGAGATTTCCCTTTTGCTGTTCTTATGGTAGTGAGTGAGTTCTCACGAGATCTGGTTATTTAAAAGTATGTAGCACCTCCCCCTGCCCTCTCTTCCTCCTGTGCTCTCTCTTCCTCCTGTTCTGGTCATGTAAGACATGCCTGCTTCTCCTTTGCCTTCTGCCATGATTTAAGTTTCCTAGGCCGGGCGCGGTGGCTCACGCCTGTAATCCCAGCACTTTGGGAGGCCGAGGCGGGAGGATCACAAGGTCAGGAGTTTGAGACCATCCTGGCTAACACGGTGAAACCCCGTCTCTACTGAAAATAGAAAAAAATTAGCCGGGCGTGGTGGCAGGCGCTTGTAGACCCAGCTACTCGGGAGGCTGAGGCAGGAGAATGGCGTGAACCCGGGAGGCAGAGGTTGCAGCCTCCGTCTCAAAAAAAAAAAAAAAGTTTCCTTAAGCCTCTCCAGCCGTGCTTCCCATACAGCCTGTGGAACTGTGAGTCAGTTAAACCTCTTTGTTTTTATAAATTATCCAGTCTTAGGTAGTTCCTTATAGCAGTGAGAGAATGGATTAATACTACACACACACACACACACACACACACACACACACACGCATGCATATAAATAAAAAAAATTGGAGAGTACATGATCAAATCTGTAGACTCTTATACTAGAATCCTAGATGTAGGAAAAGAATACTGTGGGAGTAAAGAGGAGGGAGCAACTAACTGCCTAAAGGAAGTCAGGAAAGGCTGCACAGAGGAGGTAGATTTTGAGCTGGGTCACAAAGGACAGAAAAAAGACCTTTTTGGTAGAGGAAACAGCATTTTCAAAGGAACAGATCCTTCAGGGTATGGCTCTTTGAAGATTGGTAATAACTTTTCTAGGTGCTTAGTGTCAGAAATATTAGGGGAGGTGAAGGAAAATGAGAATGGAGATGTAGGAGGTGGCCAGAAGGTAGGCTCTGTAGAGCTAGTGGAGATCAATTAAATAGGAAATTGACATGATCCACTAGAACTAAGGAGTCCCTTAGTTCCCTGATTGGAAACTGGCTAGTTTGGCCCATAGTGCTATCCTTTAGGTCAAGACTTCCAGAGCCAGCCTTAGCTTATAGCTCCCGGTGATAGGGAGCAGTGGTTTCCCATTGAGAATTTCAGGGCATTGTTTTAGTTTTTCATAAACAAAAAATTGGATGTGGATAAATTTTATTATTATTTAAATAGCTTTATTGAGGTATACTTAATTTTTTTTTTTTTGAGTTGGAGTCTCACTCTGTTGCCCAGGCTGGAGTGCAGTGGCACAATCTCTGCTAACTGCAACCTCCACCTCCTGGGTTCAAGCGATTCTCCTGCCTCAGCCTCCCGAGTAGCTGGGACTACAGGCGTGTGCCACCATGCCCGGCTAATTTTTGTATTTTTTAGTAGAGACCAGGTTTCACCATATTGGACAGGCTGGTCTTGAACTCCTGACCTTGTGATCCACCTGCCTTGGCCTCCCAAAGTGCTGGGATTACAAGCGTGAGCCACTGCGCCTGGCCGAGGTATACTTAATTTATAATAAACTGTGCATATTTAAAATGTACAATTTGATAAGTTTTGAAAAAATATATTGGCCAGGTACGGTGGCTCATGCCTGTAATCCCAGCACTTTGGGAGGCCGAGGTGGGCAGATCACCTGAGGTCAGGAGATTGAGACCATCCTGGCTAACACGGTGGAACCCTGTCTCTACTAAAAATACAAAAAATTAGCCGGGCGTGGTGGCGGGCGCCTGTAGTCCCAGCTACTCGGGATGCTGAGGCGGGAGAAAGGCGTGAACCCGGGAGGCGGAGCTTGCAGTGAGGCAAGATTGCGCCACCGCACTCCAGCCTGGGTGACAGAGTGAGACTCCATTTGGGGGGAAAAATATATATATATATATATTTACTTTTAAGTGGAAGTGGATCATCATAAAGGCTTTTTTCCTTTTTTTTTTGGTTGACATGGAGTCTGACTCTGTCTGCCAGGTTGGAGTGCAGTGGCACGATCTCAGCTCACTGCATCCTTCGCCTCCCGGGTTCAAGCAATTCTCCTGCATCAGCCTCCCTAGTAGCTGGGATTACAGGTGCTGGCCACCACACCCAGCTAATTTTCATACTTTTAGTAGAGACGGGGTTTCACCATTTTGGCCAGGCTGGTCTTGAATTCCTGACCTCAGGTAATCCGCCTGGCTCGTCCTCCCAAAGTGCTGGGATTACAGGCACGAGCCACTGTGCCCTGTCAAAGTTGATAAGTTTTGACATAGGTAAATACCATCATTGCAGTTGGGATAATGAACATATCCATCAGGCCTAAAGTTTCTTTGTACCCTTTGGGTAAATTTTAAAAATGTAATACATTATATTAAAATAAATATATATAAAATAAAGCTATTATTGTAGGGAATTTAGTGAGTGATTGTATTTTAAAAACCTTTCCATTATGAAGATTTAAAAACATACAGAGAGAGTAATGTTATAAACTTCTGTGTACCCACACAACTTAAATTTGTGTGATAACATTTTTAATCTTATAATGTTTACAATTTTTGTTTTCTTACAAATATGATGTTTTCTTACAAAAGCCTGATAAACTGAATTCTTAATTTTACAAATGAGGAAATTAAAATGTGGATAAATTGAATCGCTTGAAAAAATGTTTAAGTTATGGAAATGTGGGAGTTGATGAGGAGGAAAAAACATATTTTCTGCTTCTGTGTTTACTAGACCCTTGCTACTCAAAAGTGTTCTCTGTGGACTGGCAGCATGGCCATCACCTGGGAGCTTATTAAAACTGAAGATACTCACACCCCACCTCAGAACTACTGAATCAGAAATTGTATTTTAACAAGATTCCCAGGTGATCATATACACATTACAGTTTGAGAAGCTCAGTGTTAAGGCAAATTGCCTCTTTGGGCAACAGTGAAATTTTATAATTAAAAATCTTTCTTGAAGTGAGGTTGGTGAATGGGAAAAAAATTGGAAACCTGACTTTAGTTACTGCTCAGTTTCTATTATTGAATGATGCCCTATATGGTACCATGAGAAGTTAATTGGTTAGCTTTCCTATGTCACCATTTTCAATTTATTAAAAAAAAAAGATTCTGAGGACAAAATAACAAAACAATACCCTAAACAATTATAATTACTCATGTATGCCTTTTGTCAGGATTATGTTTGGTCTATGAAGGGAAAGTAGGAGACTCATGGCTGTTTTTTTTTTTTTTTTAACAGTCCCATAAGTTAATAAAACAAATCAAAACTCAGAGTCCTCCTCCCACCCACCCACCTCAATTCCAAAGATAACAAGGTTGGGCAACCAGAGGCAGAATTAAGCACTGTTCAGTGTGTACACCAAGAGAAGACCTCATGTTGTGTTCAATCTAGCTGGCTAGGCAACCCTTCCATTAGCCTGTTCCTAATGTTTGCACTGAATGAGCCATTACGTTTTGAAAGCAACTCAAACTGAATTCAGTATTGATGCATTCACTTACCAACTTTTCTGCCTCCGGCAGAACAGCCTTTTACTAATGGTGGTGTACAAATAGCAGCCACTGGCTTCATCCTCACTCTCATTGAAGCCTTGTAATACTACTTCTGTTGCCATATCCCTTATATGTACAGGCTCCATTATAATTCTGTTCTTTGCGCCCATGCTCCAGAAGCATTTTCTAGATGATTGTTATTCATTAATGGAAACCCTTTTGGTAGGGTCCCAGGTAAAAACCTGTGCAGGATTGAAGTGTATTCTGAGGTGCATTGTGTTATAGTAAGATATTAGCGTCTTAACAAAGAGGAAGTATCCGTGCTGTTCTTCTGATTTGTAATGTTTTCCCATATAGCACCTAGCTGGTATATCTTTTTACCTTTCCAGGGAAATTATTTGGTGGCTGAGAAAACATTTGATTCAGAATTTAGGAAAAGAGGTTCTACCAATTCTTTTTACTGCTATTATATTCTTTGTGATGAAAGCATATGCTCTAGAGTTAACCATTAAATAACTTTTAATGGTTCCAGTTTTACTAAGTCTTTGGGTTCTCAGGGTGTGGTATGTACTCAGTTCAACAATCATATACAACATGTAAACTGTAATGATTCCAATGATGCCTTATTGCATCTGAAGAAACCCATAAATCAGATTCCACTATTAATATATATTAGCAGAGGGCTTTACCCAGAGGCACTGTTTTGTTTCCTTGGTATTGACATTGTAAGACCATGGGCCATTAATACCAATACAATTTCTATTTTAATCCTAATGGAAATGGAAGATTTAAAAATAAAATTTTAAAAATTTAATATAAACCTTTAATACATGAGGTCCCACAGCAATTAGAAAATGATTTCTTTAAGTGGTGTCCTTTTTAAGAGTTGCATTGGAGCTTATGATATGAAAGATATAAAAACATGGTAGTTGTACATATATTGAGAAGTTGCTCAAAATTTGTATTGTCACTATTTTGAGCCATTTTGGTGTAAGAGACTAAGAGTCCTCTTGCATATTTTGGAGTGTATTTAGTTCATTTGAGTCTTGACTCTTAGGTGTAAAGTCTAGCTTATCCTTTTGCAGTATTCTGCATGTCTATTTTCTTTATTTGCGGTTATACAATTAGTAATGTGCAGTGAAAATATGGTTAGTGTGGGAATAGCTCAGATTAAAATTAGAAACTGGACTTGGCGTGTATTCAGTTCACTGCCCAGGGTTAAAGTCCAGCACCACAGAAAGTGGATCTTCACCTTTCCCTCCTGGTGTTTTAGCTTTACTGATGATTTGAAACCATAGCAGTTAATATGCTTTAGCCTTTGCTTTTACAGACGAGAAATGGATCTTATACTTATATCACCAGGTTTCAAAACTATTTACACTAAGTGGGATGGTTTACTACCTCAGGGGTAGTGCATTAAGCCTATTGCTCTTGAGAATCCATTTTCATCTCTCCTCACCAATTGATGGGACAGATATGACAAGCCTTTAAAGTTGAGTGGAAATTTTCTGTGGGGCGGGCTGTTGTATTAAATTGTTCCTTACCACTATCATGGATGTTGTAAAGACTTGTGAGTGGGTAGCCTATGGCGAGGAAAAGAGATATATTGTCTGCAGTAGGGGAGGCTGTAAGGTCTAATATATAGGGAATAATTCTCTTCCTATCTGCTGTTTCCCTCTCCTTTAAATCATAGGTTGAGCCCATCCACTCCAAGGAGATTTTCTTGATTAAACATCACTGAAAAGCATTAGTCAAGTTTCTTAATTGTATGTAATGCTGTGGGAGGTCTTTTTAAAAGCAGTTGTATAGAGTCACTTTAAATAATATATAAAAATATATAATACACCGTAAGGACTATAGTTAATGAGAGTGTCGTATTAACTGTAGTCCTTATGGACGTACACACACACACACATATTTCCTAATTTGCACCAATGCACTCTTATATTTAGATTTATCATATTTAAAAATTTAGATTTAGAATGTTAATGTTGGTTGTTGTTTGCAAGGCCTGAGATTACCTAATTCGTATGGTAACCACCCCCCAATAATTCTTGGTTGAAACACCCAGTTGCCATTATGCTAATGAACGTTTATTTGTCTTATTTTTATTCATTTTAAAAAATCAACAGAATTATAATACTATAGTGACTAAGAAGAATGTTATGAGACATTAATATATCAAAAGCAGAAATATATTTAAAAAAATGTTTTGAAATGAAATAATCCGTAACATAAAGAGCCTAGATTCTATTTTTAGGACATATTTAGAATGAAAAGTATTTGAAATAAGGAAGAAGTTTTCAGTAAAATTTAAATTACTAATCAGTAATGAAGTTTCCTTTATCTGCTGGAATTAGTTACATGCTCTAAATCATACTGTATTGTGGCTCAATTTTTCACTCATTGAACTTACTTTACTTTTCAGAATGTCCTCATTTAAACTTTTTTTTAACAACTCATGGATTTGGTCTCTGAGTTACTTTACCTCTACTCAAGGTGAGTTATTTAATTCTCAGGAAATCAAATCAACACATTTAACCATGTTTGTGAAGATCAGAAGTTCTTTTTCATATAAGATAAATTTTATTGTGTATGTTTAAGGTATACAGTGTGATGTTATGAGATACATATAGTACACAGTAAAATGGTTACTGTAGTGAAACAAATTAACATGTACATCATCTCTTATAGTTACCCATTTTCTCCCCTGTGGCAAGAGCAGCTATAATGATTTATTTTGCAAAAATTCTGAATACAGTACACTATTATTAACTATAGTCCTTATATTGTATATTAGGTATTTAGACTTGTTCATCCTACATATCTGGGGTCAGGAAATCTTAAGGAAAATTTAGTATGTTTTCTCCTCCAAGTATGTAAGAGACCAGAAGCAAAACATTAACAGTAACAATAGCAAGAAAGTTTGTGAAATCAAAAATAATCCTTGAGAATGCACATCCAGGCATGAAGCAGTTTTTATTTATCATAGACTGTGAGAGAAATAGCAACCGGTTTCATTTTTGTTGGTCCTGCTGCTGTTTCACAGATTTCAATGTGGCTTTTTACAATGCATTTCTGGGGAACAAAGTTCAGTATAGTCTAAATGCAAACATATGTTTCTGTATATAAAGCAAGTATTTTAATACATTATTATTACTTGAGCTAATAACAAATAATCATCTGTCAATGAGCTAAAAAGGTACAAAGTTCACAGTAATTCTCAGATAGCTTAGTAATTACCCAGACAGCTTGTTGTTAGAAAAGCTGTTCAAATCTAGGATTATGAAATATACTGATGGCTATTTTACTCCCATGGAGTTTCAAAAGATTGTTGGTACATTTGTCTATAATTACACACAAGTTCTCAGTCATTATTAATGAAATTTATATTCTAAGCCACAATTGTTACTACTTATACATTTTACTGGCTTTTTCTTGCATCTCCCACCCACCAGCCCCTTGATGTTGATTGTTAAACCCCTACTAAGGATCCTTTTCTTCTCTTCCTCTTATCCCCACCTCCCATTTCTTAAAAAAAGAAAATAATTTTTTAGAATAGTATGGTGATTGTTTACATTTGTTTTTCAACAAATGATTACTGAATAAAGGCATTTCTTTGAGTTCTGGAAACTTCTAGAGGGAAGAAGTGGGTGATAGAGGTAATTAACTCTACAAAAAATAGAACCTTTAATGTATTTTCTTAATTTTCTAATTATTGTTTCATTATATCATGCCCTTATGTCTTCCTGGTAACACATATATATGAACTTACCATAGCAGCTGTGGTAGGTAATGGACTCTTAAAAGTTATGTTTGGATATAACTAAGCAAATGTATATTTGTTCCCTTCTAATGAAATTACTTTTAACTGCCGTCTTACAAAACAAACAAAAAACAGTCCCCAGTTTGTTTAACTACATTATTTAATATACATTGTTAAATAATATATACATATATAAGACTTTAATATTAATTTTAAAAAATAGCTATTAGAATGAATTTTACTCTTAAGGTTTTATTTCCGTTCTTAAAAATATGTAATTGGGTATATATAAATTTAGCTTTTAAATTTCCTGATGTTTTTGGGGTTGTCTGTTGTTTAGTAATCATAAAACTTTGTGACATCTCCATTCTGATATTAAATCACCATTCATCCTGAAGTTAAATGTTTCAGTTATTTCTTTGTTCTTTTCACATTAAGGGAATGTGTTTTATGTTGTAATGCAGTATGGAGATGACCAGAAGTAACAATAATTAAAGAAGCAGGCCGGTTCAGTGGTTCAGGCTTGTAATCCTAGCACTTTGGGGGCCAAGGCGGGCGGATCATATGAGTCTAGGAGTTTGAGACCAGCCTGGGCAACATGGCGAAACTCCGTCTCTACAAAATGTTATCTGGGTGTGGTGGCGTGCACGCTGTAGTCCCAGCTACTCCGGAGGCTGAGGTGGGACGATTTCTTGAGCCCAGGGGGTCAAGGCTCTAGTGAGCCATGGTTGTGCCACTGCACTCCGGCCTGGGTAGCAGAGCAAGACCCTGTCTCAAAACAAACAGACAAAACAAACCTCTTATTTTAGGAAGGGTTTGTTGACTACTTAAGTGTGAACATTTTTTCTTCTCTAAAATATTGCATTATAGTACAATATAAATATAAAATAAGCATTATAGTATAGACAACATTTTCTTTTCCTGGGCATGGATGTAATTACATGAAGACATGTAGAGCAGATTCAGCATTAGCAGATAATTCTCTATTTTGAAAGGCATATAAGATCCAGTTTATAGAATAAGATAAAAATGTCATGAGCTAGAATTTAGTGGTAATTTTCTATGTGTTTATAATATCTTTGATCCACAGAACTGAGTTTTCACATCATTCTAAATCAGGGAAACTGTACTCTTTAAATTCAATTCCGTCTAATTTTTGGCACTTTATTTTCCAGGATATACATATATTCAGTGTATTTTTCTTGATTTCCTCTTGGGAGGTGAAGCCTCACAAATCAAGGGACTGCATTGTTTCAGCAATACTTATTATTGTAATTATTAATTCAATTATTTTTATGACAGTAATAATTGTAGTAATAAATGCTACAAGATATTTGATGTTAAAGCAGTTATAATAAATAGACCATCAGATCTTAACAATTTGATGTTTGGTTTTTGCTTCAACTATGGACTCAGTGGTGCTTACTGATCTGATAGAGAGATGTTCCACTTCAAAGAAACATCACAGATTTCTACTGAAAAGATAAGGGTGTGATGTTAACAAAAGAGGTTGTATATATCAATAATGAGCAAAAGCCAAATTAAGCCAGACACAGATTCCTGTCTCAAATTGCTCATGGAATGAAATAGGGTATAAATAATTATTTAGAGTACCTCAGTGGTATATATTCTACTAAGAAACTCTTGGGAGTTCTTACACTGTAATGTTGGTTCAGAAAACAGTACTTTATTAATCTTATAACCCTAAATTCTATGCTTAGCAGTAAATTATTGTGCCAATAGTTTTTCTATTATTGTACCTATTTAGTACCTTACTACATGGAAAACTCTGCTATTCCTCAACATAAATCTGTTAACCAGCATTATCCCAACACCTCAATGAAACAAACTGGTTGGAATGGCTGCTGCTAGTGGAGAGAATTTCTCTATCCAGGAGAAGTTTTTTTTTTTATAGCTTCATGGGATATTTACTAACTCAACATTTTAATGTATAAGTTGTATTCCTTCTTTTACTTAAAGGTTTTAGGAGGAACACTAATCTGAGCGCTTGGAATTAATTTTTTTTTTTTTTTTTTTTTTTTTTTGAGACAGAGTTTCCTTCTTGTGGCCCGAGCTGGAGTGCAATGGCATGACCTCGGCTCACTGAAACCTCTACCTCCAGGTTCAAGCGATTCTCCTACCTCAGTGTCTCCAGTAACTGGGATTACAGGCGCCCGCCACCATGCCTGGCTAATTTTTGTATTTTTAGTAGAGACGGGATTTCACCATGTTGGCCAGGCTGATCTCGAACTCCTGACGTCAGGTGATCCTCCCTCCTTGGCCCCCCAGTGTTGGGATTACAGGCATGAGCCACCGTGCTTGGCCTGGAATTAATTTTTATTTGAAGTTATTCTGTATCTCCAGTGTTGGCATATGCTAGACATTCAATGAATATTTGTTGATTTAACTCTGTAGCTCCTTCTATTATGAACTAAATAAGATGCATTTGTGTATATTAACATTATATTAATATGAACAATGAAATACCTTGCATATCCTTTTGATTTTGAAGTACTTCTCTGTTTTCATCCTGCCAAATTTTCTGCCGGGCTTCAGGCTGCCTAATTAGGCTGCCTTGTCTTCAGCAAAATTCCATTGGTGTATCTGTCTATATAAGACACAGCACTGTTTATTCTGGCATAGGAAAAATTTTTGTGTCATTCTTGTATTTTTCTTGCCTACAACTCTGGCTCCTTTTATTTTATGGAGCTTTGGGAATGACTAAGTAAAATTATTTCCTTCAAAAATTAGCATATGATTTCCAAGTATTTTGATATATTTGTTACAATAAATTTTTCCATTATTAACCAAAGACCATAAAATTACAAACACCTTTTCACGTAAGAAAATGCTGTTCCTGATAAAGGTTTTTTGCAGAAATTTCTCTCCCTTCTCTCATAATAAAATTAGTGATGTATGTTATTGTGTGATATGTTTTTTCACATTCCATCTTTTTGTATTTGAAACTGGTAAATTCTCCAGCATTTCCCCTCATAGCTTGCATGCGTTCTTCACCTAGTTTTATAAAAAGGTTTTTTCCTCTTAAATGTTTATATGGACATGTACACACACACACACACACACACACACACACACACACACACACACATTCTTAACTTTCTGAATCATTTATAAGTTGCAGACTTAGTATGGTTAAAACTAAAAACTCCAGTGTATATTTCATTTTTTTGAGGTTAAGAAAATTTATTTTCGGCTAGGTGTGGTGGCTCATGCTTGTAATCCCAGCACTTTGGGAGGCTGAGGCAGGAGGATCACTTGAGCCTGGATGAGTCCTGATTGTGCCACTGCACCCAGCCTAGGTAACAAGAATGGAATCCTATCTCAACAACAACAATAACAGCAAAACTTATTTTTATTCCTAATTTTATAATAATTTTGCATTTCAACTTTTATTTTAGATTCAGGGGGTACACGTGCAGGTTTGTGACACAGGTATATTGCGTGATGCTGAGGTTTGGGGTTGATCTTGTCACCCAGGTGGTGAACACAGTACCCAATAGGTAGTTTTTCAGCCCCTGTCCCCACCCACCCCTCTCTAGTAGTCCCTAGTGTCTGTTGTTCCCATCTTTATGTTCATGCGTATATAATGTTTAGCTTCTACTTGTGAGAACATCAGTGCATTTTTTTTTTTTTTTTTTTTTTTTTTTTTTTTTTTTAAAGACAGGGTCTCATTCCGTTGCCCAGTGTGGAGTTCAGTAGCATGATCATGGCTCACTGCAGCCTCCACCTCCCCAGGCTCAGGTAATTCTCCCACCTCAGCCTCCCAAGTAGCTGAGACTACAAGCACACACCATCAGGCCTAGCTAATTTTCGTACTTTTTGTAGAGACAGGGTTTCACCATGTTGCCCAGGCTGGTCTCAAACTCCTGGGTTCAAGCCATCTGCCTGCTTAGGCCTCCCAAAGTGTTGGGATTATAGGCATTAGCAACTGTGCCTGGCCAATACATTTTTTTTGTTTGTTTTTTTTGAGACAGAGTCTCTCTTCGTTGCCCAGGCTGGGGTGCAGTGGTGCGATCTCGGCTCAGTGCAACCTCTGCCTCCCGGGTTCAAGCAATTCTCCTGCTTCAGCCTCCCGAGTAGCTGGGATTACAGGTGCGTGCCACCACACCTGGGTAATTTTTGTACTTTTAGTAGAGACAGGGTTTCCCCATATCGGTCAAACTGGTCTCGAACTCCTGACCTCAGGTGATCTGCCCGCCTCGGCCTCCCAAAGTGCTGGGATTACAGGCATGAGCCACCGTGCCTGGCTGCATATTTTTTAGAAGATACAATGATACTCTGTTTTATAACCATAACACAGTTATTAAAATCAGGAATTTATTATCTATAGACCTTATTTCAGTGATTTTTCCCACTAATGTCTTTTTTTTTTTTTTTTTTTTTTTTGAGTCAGAGTCTCGCTGTGTCGCCCAGGCTGGAGTGCAGTGGTGCGATCTCCCCTCACTGCAAACTGCCTCAGGTGATCCTCCCTCCCACCTCAGCTTCCTGAGTAGTTAGGATTATAGGCACGGGCCACCATGCCTGGCTAATTTTTGTATTTTTAGTAGAGACGGGGTTTCACCATGTTGGCCAGGCTGGTCTTGAACTCCTGACCTCAAGTGATCCACCTGCCTCAGCCTCTCAAAGTGCTGGGATTACAGGCATTAGCCACCGTGCCCGGCCCCCACTGATGTCTTTTATAAGAAAAGTAAAAGTAAAAAAAAAAATTATTTTCCAGGATTCAAAGTATGAACATGAACTACATTTAGTTTTTATGCGACTTTTGTCTCCTTTAACTTGGAACAATTCCTTAACCTCTTTGTCATGACCTTGGCATAAAAAAATGGGCCATTTATTTTTTAGAATATGCTTTCAATCCAGGATTTTCTGATGTTTTCTTATAATTAAATTGAAGTTATACTGTTTTGGCAGGAATATCACAAGAATGATACTTTGTCCTCAGTCATTAGATCAAGAGGCATATGATGTCACTTTGTCATATTACTAGTCATACTAACTTTGATCACTACTCTCATTTATCTTTTACACGTTTATTGAAGTGTAATAGACATACAATAAACTGTACTCATCTACCTCTAGTTTTTAATATAACTGATGAGTAAAGTTAATGACCTTAGAGTGTGGTCTTATGAACTCTTTGTTTGAATTACCAGAACCTTATGAAATGTCAGGGCCATGTGCTAGCCTGGTTTGCCAGCAAAGTCAGTGTAGACTCTACATGTCATAAGAGGTGAATAACTGGTGTAAAAGAAGAGCAGGCTTTCTGACTTTGGGGTCTTTATCTAGTCTGAGTGTTGAGCATCTTTGTTGTGATTTTATAGCTTCTTCATCTCTTGCTACATTTGCTGTCATGAGTATTCATGTCAGTAGCCTACTCTCAGATTAGTCTTGGGGATAACAAAAGTTATTAGAAATGGTGAAGACTAAATAGGTTATAGACTATATATAGGTAATCAGTGGTAGGGTTTATAAATATAGAGTTTATTCAGTGTTAGATAGCTAAGAGTTATAAAGATTCTTAGGTCTATGCATTTCTTGGGAAAATTCATAAAGGAATTTCAAAGTTGGAAGAAATCTTAAGTGTCACAATCCAGAGCTTTTCAAGGTATGTGAGCTATTGAGCCTCTTAGCTCTCTGGGTGGCTGGGCTCATCCTGGGATGGCTAAGCCCTTGTGCTGGTCACCTGTGGCTGCAAGCATTCTTGTCTGTTTATCATAGTGTGCTGTACAAAACCATTTTCTAGGGACACCGTGACATGAAGGGATTATAAGGAGACTGTCTTTGTCCAGCAACCTATTTCATGTTAAAATCTCCTTCTGTCCCATCTCTGCTAAATGATGATTTAGTGTAGCCATTTATTCAACAAATATTTGATACAAATTATGTGCCAGGCACTGTGCTAGACTTAAGGAAAAGAGCAATAAAGAAGACAGTTGGGTGTGGTGGCTCATGTCTGTAGTACCAGCACTTTGAGAGGCCGAGGCAGGTGGATCACCTGAGGTCAGGAGTTCAAGACCAGCCTGGAGCCTAGCCAACATGGTGAAACCCCATCTTTACTAAAAATGCAAAAAATTAGCTGGGCGGGGTGGCGGGTACCTGTAATCCCAGCTACTCGGGCGGCTGAGGCAGGAGAATTGCTTGAACCTGGGAGACGGAGGTTGCTGTGAGCCGAGATTATGCCACTGCACTCCAGCCTGGGTGACAAGAGCAAGGCTCTGTCTTAAAAAAAAAAAAAAAAAAAAAAAGAAGAAGAGGAAGAAGACAGATAAGCTTCTTATTGAGCTTTTATATTTTGTTGGGGGAACATAGACAAAATCCAAGTATATCAACAGACTGATGAAAGAGATACTAAGTGAGGCCACTTTAGATGGGTTGTTAAAAGAAAATATTTTTTTGAGGCGGTATCATTTCACTGAGACTGGTAGATGAGAAGGAGCAGGCTTAAAAAAAAAAACTGGGAGAAGAGCATTCCAGGAAGAGGGACTGCCAAGTCCACAGGCCTGGCTGTGGTAAGGATTTGTTGGACTTGAGGAACAGAGTGGATGCCTTTGGGATTAGAATGTAGTGTGTGAGGGGAAGAATAGTATGAGATGAGGTTGGGCAGATGAACAGGAGCCATGTGATGCAGGGGGTTCTGGGCAGAGTGAGGAATTTGGATTTTGTTCCATGCAGTGGGAAGCGTGTGAAGGGTTTTTTACAGGGGAGGCACATAGGCTCATTTTAAAAAGATGATTTTGACTTTTGAATGAATGGATTTTAGGAGGCCAAAAAATGAAAACAATGTGCCACTTGGAGGCTATGGTAGTCCCAGTGAGAGATGATGGTGGCCCAGACTAGACTGATAGCAGTAAAGATGGAGAGAAATGGATGGATTAATGAGATGTTTAGCAATAGAACTTGGAGACGGAACTTGGAAATATGGTTGCTTGGAAGGAAGGAGTCAAGAATGAATCTTGGAGAATTCTGGCATGAACACTTGGTTAAATGATGGTGCCTTTCCCTAAAATAGAAAGTACAGTGGGAATAATAGGTTTTGGGGTGGGAGAGGGAGAAATGATGAATTCCATTTTGAGCATGTTAAGTTTGGATTGCCTGTGGTTCATTAATTTATTCAAGAAATATTTATTAAGGTTCTGTGGTATGCCAGGCACTATTCTATACCCATAGGAATGAAGGAAACAGATAAAATTTCTTATCCTAATAGAGCTTAGCTTGCAATGGGAGAAATGTAATAAGCCAAATAAGTTTTTATTTCCATATATCTATGTATCTATGTATCCATCTCTGTATCTGTGTAAATGTATGATAATTGCTTGGAGAAAAACAAGGAAGTGTCAGAGAGGTGGTGTTGAAATTTTAAAATGTTTAATAGGTGACTAGAGACCAGCCTTACTTGAGAAGATGACTTTTGATCTCATATCTGAAGAAAATGAAATAGGCATGCATATATCCAGGGAAAGGGCACTTCAGGCAGAAGGAAGAGCAAATGTAAATGTTCTGTGGTAGGAGCATGCTTGTGAAGTTAGAGGAACAGTGAAGAGAGTAGGTGGCTGGAGCAGAGGGAGGGAGGGAGAGTAGGAGGAAATGGGTATTGTCTTAGTCTGTTTGTGCTACTGTAAAAAAATATCTGAGACCGGGTAATTTATAAAGAGTAAATTTCTTTTTCACAGTTCTGGAGGATGGGAGGTTCACGATCAAGATGCTGCCAGGTTCAGTGTCTGGCCAGGGCCAGGCTTCTGCTTCCAGGATGGCACCTTGCATGCTGTCTGTTCACATGGTGGAAGGGCAAAAAGGGGGCCTAGCTTGCTTTCTGCAGGCCTCTTATAAGAGCACTAAACCATTTGTGATGGCAGAGTCTGTGTGGCCTCATCACCTTCCAAAGCCTGTTAATACTCTTGCTTTGTGGATTAGGTTTCAGTATGAATTCTGGAGAGGGCACATGTGTTCAAATCATGGCAGTCATGTGGGGGGAAATTGCAGATCAGATTAAGCTCAGTGTCTCTTAAGTTATTGTGAGCAGTTTGACTTTTATTTAGAATGAGATGAGCATTCATGTAGCATTTAAGTAAAGATGTCAGGTTGATAGTTGGACACAGATTTGGAGTGCAGAAGAGATTGCTGTGCAGGAAATAATCCCCAAATCTAAGACCACCCATGGACATGGATGAGATCACTCACAGAAAGTTTTGAATAATTTGAGAGGAGAAGATATAAGACAGACTCCTAGGGGACACCATAAACCTTTAAGTTATTAGAAATGGATTGCTAGTTTAATCAGTGGGGTAAACACATTTTAAGAAAGAAATACTAGCTGGGCACAGTGGCCCATGCCTGTAATCCCAGTACTTTGGGAGGCTGAGGCGGTGAGATCACTTGAGGCCAGGAGTTTGAGACCAGCCTGGCCAACATGGCGCAAACCCATCTCTAGTAAAAAGTACATAAATTAGTTGGGTGTGGTGGCATGTGCCTGTAGTCCTAGCTGCTTGAGAGGCTGAGGCAGGAGAATCACTTGAACCCGGGAGGCTGAGGTTGCAGTGAGCTAAGTGAGCTGAGATTGCACCACTGCATTCCACCCTGGGTGACAGTAAAACTCTGACTCAAAAAAGAAAAAAAAAAAGAAAGAAATATTAACAGAAGGAGTGGTACAACGTAGAATAGGTGGCTATAGAAACTGATGTAGTTAGCTTTCCTAACAGGAAGGAAACAAGTGTTGAGCATGAGCACTCTGGTAGAGGTTGGGACACTTGGTAAGGGCTCTGAAGTCAGATTGTGATTTGATTCTCAACCCTTAATACTTATAAGTGGCATAACCTGGGTAAGATTCCTAACCCCTCTAACTTGTCTAAATTCACATTTCTAATCTAAAAGGCTAGTATGTTACCTACCTCATAGGGCTGTTGAGTAAATTTATGTATCAGTACCTGGTTAGCCCTTAATAGATACTCTAGATTATTATTGTTAGAAACATGTTTTTTTTTTTTATTGTAGGTACGTGGTAGTTCATCAAACTTCTCTTATTAAATATCCTTCAAGACCAGTGCTGTACTTGCCAGTCTAGTTTTTATTACTTTGGTTTCCCATGCACCTTGACACCAGGAAAGGAATCAAGTTTCCTGGGCAGGATATATCAGTGTTTATGTTATCAAAAAGAGACATCTCTTTATAAATCAATACATTTTAACTCTAGTGTATACATCAGTTTTTAATTAATTGAGTTATTAAGTCTCTGTGAAATTTTGCTAATCTCTGGGTGAATGAATTAAGTCCACTTTTCATGTAGATAGATAGATAAACAGATAGATTGGATTATCTAGATTGATAGATAGACAGATAAAGTCCAGATAGGGATAAAGTCTACTTTCTAGACCTTCAAGACAAACTAGGAGATTCTGGATGGTGGTAAAAATCACTACATACATACAATTGTTAAAAATTAAAAAGTTTTCCTAAGGAGTGGTCTATGTGGGGAAACAATTTTTTTGTTGGTTTATGATTATATCATTTTTCTAGTATAAAATAGGATGTATAGTATGAAAAATGTGGGACTGACAGCATCTAAAAAATTATTACTTGACAGAATCCAAACTGATACCCTTATTTTTCTTTCCGATACTTTAAAGTTAGAGTTGATTCTCATTATTTATAGTAATTATGTTTCATAAAGTCTCTGTAAGGCTGAGTGCAGTGGCCCACCCCTGTAATCCCAACACGTTGGAAGGCTGAGGTGTGAGGATCACTTGAGCCCAGGAATTTGAGACCACCTTGGGGACTCTGTGTCTACAAAAAATTTAAAAAATTAGCCAGGTGTGGTGGCATGCATTGGTGGTCTTAGCTAGGCAATAGGCTGAGATGGGAGAATCACTTGAGCCTGGGAGGTCAGGGCTTCAGTGAGTTATGATCATGCTACTGCACTCCAGCCTGGGCTATAGAGTGAGACCCAATCTCAAAATAAAATAAAAAATACAGTCACTGTAAACACTAATTCAGTGTTTACAATGGGGTATTGTTTCTAGAAGAAATACAGGGTTAGGTTCCTGTGAGTCTCTGGTCACAATTTTTGTCAACCAATCATACATGACCTTGTTTTGTGTGTTTCTGTTTAAACACATCTTATTTAATATATATTGTTGATTCATTAACATTGAACTCTCAGCCAACAGCACTGTAACTCATGTCTTAACAAAGTTTATCTAACACATATTTTCTTTGTGGCACATCACAGCCTTCTTGTCCTTAGGAACACCAGACAGCACTTACCGCTGTTCTTGAGTGCCATTTTAAACAGGGAAATCACCAACAAAAAGCACAAAATTACAAAAAACCTGGTACTAAATAGACTGCAAGAAGGATACCTGTTAACCATATAAGAGCTGAAACAAGAAAGCTGAGCGTCATTTTGTTCAACTTCAGCTGGGAATGTGGGTGTTGGGCAAATCAAATTTTTCACTGTTCCTTGCATATGCGTGACTGCAGATGACTGCAAAAGTGCCCTGAGGGTTGATTTTGGGGTTACAAATAAATTTTAGTGAGTAGGCAAATTTGTAAATATAGAGTGATTTTATTTTATTCTTGGGAAAAAATCTTTTTTCTTTTTTGGGGAGATGTGATAAGATGAACATTTGATTAGTTATTGTAACATTATTTTCCATCTCAACGCTGTTTTTTTTTTTTTTTTTGGCCAAATAATCCTAAGGCTCCAGGTATTACCTTTGTAATCATTTGGTTATTTTTATAACTCAAATGCAGTTGTACTTCTGAGGATAGTCTAAGTTCTTTAAAAGTGTAAAGACAATTACCATCTCAATTAAACAGAAAACACGGAAGAAAGCAAATAAACTGTAAAACTTAGAAGGCAAAATGGAATATCTGCGACCTCAGGGTGGGCGAAAGATTTCTTAAACAATATAAAAATCACAATCATAAAGGAAATATTCAGCTATATTAAAATTAAGAATTTCTGATAATCAATGTAAACCATAAGGAAGAAATGAAAGTACAAGCCATGACTGGAAGAAGACACTGCAATATAGATCACTGGTCACGATGTTTAAAGAATTCCTATAAATTATTATGAAAAGGGCAACCTGGTAGAAAAATGAACAAAAAACTTGAATGGGAAAGAAAAGAAAATTGAATGGTTATTTTACCAAACATGAAGTCTAAATAATACAGTAAGTTCTGTTGTAATGCTTGTTTTGAAAATGTGAGGATTATTCCAACATGATTGGTATATTAGGGAATAGTTTGGGCACAATGTGAATTTCGTGTGATTTTGTCCTTAAGAAAACTAGATGAATGCAGAAAACTGCACTCAGCTGAACTGAGCCACATAGGAATATACAAAGTGCACACATCTCAAACATGTATTAGCTACCTGAAGTAGTTGATAATGTTCTACTAAGTCACCCCTCCCTACTCTTTTATAAAAATTTCTGTTTTCTCAGTGTTTGTTTCTCAAAGCAAGCACTCTGTTCTAACTTATTATGACTCATGTTAGGTTAATATTTTATAATTCTCAAGGGGCTTACAATTTAAAGATAATTTTCTTCAAAAGAATGTATTTTATGATGTAATATTAACCTTCTGGAGCAGGAATGAGTGTGTGTGTGTGTGTGTGTGTGTGTGTGTGTGTGTGTGTGTATGGTGGAGCAATGGGTGAGAAGCTTTTTATTGTACCTAGAAAACCATACATGTAAGCTTCTGTTCCCTATGAGGCCTGTCTTTTTACAGGATTTCATTCTGACTCTCCATGATTTCCACTTCTAAATGTCTTCTTGTGTTGAGTGGAACTTTTTGGCCAGTTTTCAGTGATTTCAGACTCTAGTGGACTTGTGGACATTTTTATCTGTGTGGTTACCCAGCATCTTTTGATTATTTGTCCTATATTGAGGAAAATCTTACCATTGATTCTATATCCCCTTGCTAGAAGACAATTTCTTTGTATTCTTTGCAGCCAGAGCTCAGGCATATGACACAGAGCCAGCCAATCAGATGCAGTCACCTGAGTTTGGAAGAAAGAAGTGTGAAGAAGGTGGTGCTGTGTGGAATCTGTCCTGATGAAGGTGGAAGAACTGGCAGAGAGATAGGCTTTTGGGGGTGGCAAATGGTAGAAATCTTAACTATAGCATTCTGTGCTCCCAAGATGCGAGGTGTGGTATCTGTGCCCAGTGGCAGTCTTCCATGAGGATTTGGTTATTATTCCAGGTTACATAGACCTCAGGCACTCCTGGGGATCCTGTAAGCTCCCTAATATCTTTTATAAACTTCTCTTCTGCTAAAAGTAGCTAGCATAGCTCCCATCTCTTCATGGTTCCTTAGCCTCTTTCTTTAAATCCATATTTAGAAGGCAAACATGAGATACAAATCTCAGTTGGCTAACGAAGGAAGGCCTGTCCAATAGCTTCTCCGTTAGCCTTTAAAATATGTATGTTTTATGAATTATTGTTAGCATATGGAAAATCAGTGTCATAGCTTGGGCAGCTGTAACAATATACCATAGACTGGGTGGCTTAAATAATAAATGTTTGTTTCTCATAGTTCTGAAGGCAGGGAAGTGCAGGATCAGGCTGTGATATGGTTTGGCTCTGTGTCCCTACCCAAATCTCACCTTGAATTGTAATAATCTCCATGTGTCAAGGGCAGGACCAGGTGGAGATAATTGAATCATGGGGGTGGTTCCCCCATCCTGTTCTCATGATAGTGAATGGGTTCTCATGAGATCCGATGGTTTTATAAGGAGTTTCCCCCTTTGCTTGGCTGTCATTCTCTGTCTTGCTGCCCTGTGAAGAGGTTCCTTCTGCCATAATTGTAAGTCTCCTGAGGCCTCCCCAGCCATGTGGAACTGTGAGTCAATTAAACCTCTTTTCTTTATAAATTACCCAGTCTCGGGTATTTCTTCATAGCAGCATGAGAATGGACTAATACAGGCTGCCTACAGATTTAGTGTATGGTGAGTGTTCATTTTCTCGTTTGCAGATGTCTACCTTCCTGCTGTATCCTTACATGGTGGAGAGAGAGATAATCTTTCTCATGTCTCTTTTTTTAGACATTTAGACGAATTTCATCATGGGGGCTCTGTCCTCATGACCTGTTTATCTCCTGCTGTGGTCTGAATGTTTGTGTCCCCTGCAAATTCATATGTTGAAACCTCATCACCATTGTGGTAGTATTAAGGAGTGGGATCTTTGGGTGGTGATTAGGTTATGAGGGCTTCACCGTCATGAATTATATTAACACCCTTGTAAAATAGGCCCAAGGGAACTTATTTGTCCTTTCTGCCTTGTGAACATGCAGCAAGAAGGCACCATTTGTGAAGTAGATTGAGCTTTCACCAGATACTTAATCCACAGGTGCCTTGATCTTGGGCTTCCTAGCTTCCAGAACTGTGAACGATAAATTTGCATTGTCCACAAACTACCCAGTCTAAATTATTTTAACAGCCTAAACATACCACGACACCTCCCAAAGGCCCTGCCTCTAAATATCATATTGGGAATTAGTGCTTCAATATATGAATGGGTTGGGGGGCACAAATATTTCCTCCATAGCAATTAGTGAATAATAAAACCAGCAGCCATGTACTCATACTCAGCTCTATCAAATATATGCATTTAACCATATTTTCTTCAGATTTTTAACAGGCGTTAGATATTATGGATGTAGTCTGCTTATTTGGATATTTTAATTGACTGGATTTGCTTTGTTTCTTTTCCATTTACAGACTTAAGAGTTTAACATTCGCTACTTTAATTGATATCAGCATGCATTTTTACTAAGACTCAAAATCTCTTTATTGATCAATACAGGGACCTGAGCGTTTTCAGTTCCCCTTCCTGCTCCTGTTTTACGCTTTTGTGTAGGTTATGAATACAGTCATGTGTCACTTAATGGCAGGGTTACATTTTGAGAAACTCATCATCAGGCAATTTTGTCACTGTGAGAACATCATAGAGTGTTCTTACACAAGCTTAAATGATACAGCCTTCTGTACACCTAGGCTATATGGGATAGCTCATTATTGTTCCTAGGCTACAAGTCCATACAGCATGTTATGTGCTGAATACTATAGGTAATTTTAACACAGTGGTATTTGTGTATCTAAACATAGAAAAGGTAGAGTAACAATATGGTGTAAAAGATAAAAAATGGTATACCTGTATAGGGCACTTACCATGAATGGAGCTTGTAGGACTGAAAGTTGCTCAGTGAGTGAGTGGTGAGTGAATGTTTAGGCCTAGGACATTAGTGCATACTACCGCACACTTTATATATGATGTACACTTAGGCTATACTAAATTTATAAAAATATTTTTATTTCTTCAATAAGTTACCCTTAGCTTACTATAACCTTTTTACTATATAAACTTCAATTTTTAACTTTTTGACTTTTGTAATAATACTTAGCTTAAAACACATTGTACAGCTTTACAGAAATATTTTTTCTTTTTTTCTTTACACCACAGAGCATTCAGATTTTTTTCTTTATATCCGTATTCTATAACCTTTTTATTTTTTTACTTTTTAATTTTTTTTGTTAAAAACCAAGCCAAACACACATTGGCATAGGCCAATGTGCAAGTAGGGTCATGATCATCAAAAGATCAGTAGGTGGTAGGAATTTTTTAGCTCCTTTATAATCTTATGAAACCATCATTGTATATGTGGTCCATGGTTGACCAAAACATCATTATGCAGTGTATAACAGTAATGCAAACCCCAACTGTAGTCATTTAAATGCATCAAGATATCTTTTATGTCATATAACAAGACACCCAGAGGATTACAATTTGATTCAGTAACTCATTAATGTTGGAACCATTGTGTTTGCCATCCTTCTGGCCAATGAGAGCCCTTCAGGCTGTCGTCTGTGTCTTTTTGACATGTCACCATTATTCTTCGAGCAGTTCCTTATATTCTGGTATGATAAGATGTTCCCAGCTTATCTTGTCTTTGCCTTGTCCTAACTCTGGAATCAGCCATTTCTTTAAGTATACTTGGTTCCTTTTAGTGGATAATGACATTGAGAAAACAAGATTTGAGTGCAAGGTATGCTCATTGCTATTAGGTATCACTGCTTCTGAATCTACTCAATGAAAAGATCTAGAGAAATACATACATCAACACATGTGTCGGCCGGGCACGGTGGCTCATGCCTGTAATCCCAAAACTTTGGGAGGCCAAAATGGGCGGATCACCTGAGGTCAGGAGTTCAAGACCAGCCTGGCCAACATGGTGAAACCCTGTATCTACTAAAAATAAAAAATTAGTTGGGCATGGTGGGCACCTGTAGTCCCAGCAACCTGGGATGCTGAGGCAGGAGAATTGCTTGAACCCAGGAGGCAGAGGTTGCAGTGAGCCGAGATGGCGCCACCACACTCCAGCCTGGGCAACAGAGTGAGACTCCATCTCAAAAAAAAAAAAAAAAACCAAACAAAAACAACAAACCCACGTATGTATGTAGTATACACACACATACGGAAACACATTTAAATCTATACCTTTTTATCTACCTTGAAAACCATGAATCCATCTTAACATTTCAAAGTTCATTCTGATTTTCTCCTGTTTCATATTTGTAACTGCAATAGTCCTCCCTTACCGGTATTTTCACTTTCCATGATTTCGGTTACCTATGGTCAATGGCAGTCTGAAAACATTAAGATATATTGGACACAGAGAGAGAGATCACGAATTCATATAACTTTTATTACAGTATATTGTTATAATTATTTTACTTTGTTATTATTGTTGTTAATCTCTTACTGTGCCTAATTTATAAATTAGCCCTTGTCATAGATTATGTATATATAGGAAAAAAACATAGGATAATAAGGGTTCAGTACTATATGCAGTTTCAGGCATCCTCTGGGAGGTTTTTTTTTTTTTTTTTTTTTTGAGACGGAGTCTTGCTCTGTCGCCCAGGCTGGAGTGCAGTGGCGCTATCTCCGCTCACTGCAAACTCCGCCTCCTGGGTTCATGCCATTCTCCTGCCTCAGCATCCCCAGTAGCTGGGACTACAGGCGCCTACCAGCATGCCTGGCTAATTTTTTTGTATTTTTAGTAGAGACGGGGTTTCACTGTGTTAGCCAGGATGGTCTCTATCTTCTGACCTTGTGATCCGCCCACCTTGGCCTCCCAAAGGGCTGGGATTACAGGCGTGAGCCGCCACGCCCGGCCCTTCTGGGAGTTTTAGAACAGATCACCCACAGATAAGGGGGGCTGCTGCACCTTCTTTGATAGTGAGAAACCTGGCTGTTATTAACTCAATTCAGGCATACCTTGTTTTACATTGTGCTTCCCTTTATTGCACTTTGCAGAAACTGTGTTTTTTTTTTCACAAATTGAAGGTTTATGCTAACCCTGCATTGAGCAAGTCTGTTGGTGCCATTTTTCCAACAGCTTTTGCTCACTTTTTGTCTCTGTGTCACATTTTGGTGATTCTAATATTTCACACTTTTTCACTACTATTATATCTGTTATGGTGATGTGTGATTGGTGATCTTTGATGTTACTATTGTAATTGTTTTGGGGTGCTGCGAACTGTACCCACATTAGATGGTGAACTTAATTGATGAATGTTGTGAGCCTTCTGACTGCTCCACTGCTATTCCCTGTCTCTCTCCCTCTCCTTGGGCCTCCCTATTCCCTGAGATACAACAATATTGAAATTAGGTCAATTAATAACCCTACAATGGACTCTTCATCTCCAATTGAAGGGAAGAGTCTGAAGTCTCTCACTTTAATTCAAAAGCTAGAAATGATGAAGCTTAGTGAGGAAGGCATGTCAAAAGCTATGATAGGGCCCTGCATGGTGGTTCACTCCTGAAATCCCAGTGCATTGGGAGGCCCCAGCAGGTGGATTGCTTGAACCCAGAGCTTGGAGACCAGCCTGGGCAAAAGGATGAAGCCCTGTCTCTACAAAAAAAAAAATACAAAAAATTAGTCAGCCATGGTGGCACGTGCCTGTAGCCCCAGCTACTTGGCAGGCTGAGGTGGGAGGATCACCTGAGCCTGGGAGGTTGAGGCTGCGGTGAGCTGTGATCACACCGCTGCACTCCAGCCTGGGTGACAGAGTGAGACCCTGTCTATAAAGAAAAAATGCTGAGATAGTCCAAAAGCTAAACCTCTTGGGTCAGTTAGCCAAGTAGTGAATGCAAAGGAAGAGTTCTTTAAGGAAACTAAAAATACTACTCCAGTGAATACACAAATGTTAAGAAAGTGAAATGGTCTTATTGTTGATATGGAGAACGTTTTAGTGGTGTGGGTAAAAGACCAAGCCAGAAACAACATTCCCTTAAGTCAAAGCCTAATCCAGAGCAAGGCTCAAATTCTCTTCAATTCTATGAAGGATGAGGAGGCAAGGAAACTACAGAAGAAAAGTTTGAAGCTGGCAGAGGTTGGTTCATGAGCTTTAAGGAAAGAAGCCATCTCCATAATGTAAAAGTGCAAAGTGAAGTAGCGAGTGCTGATGTAGAAGCTGCAGCGTTATCTTAGCTAGATCTTCTGAATAACGCTGCAGCTTCTACATCAACACTCGCTGCTTCACTTTGCACTTTTACATTATGGAGATGGCTTCTTTCCTTAAAGCTCATGAACCAACCTCTGCTGGCTTCAAACTTTTCTTCTGTAGTTTCCTTGCCTCCCTCATCCTTCATAGAGAAGATCTAGCTAAGATAATTTAAGATAACTACAGTAAAAAACAGATTTTTCAGTGTAGTTGAAATAGCATTCTATTTGAAGAAGATGCCATCTAGGACTCTCACAGTTCAAGAGGAGAAGTCAATGCCTGGCTTCAAAGTTTTAAAGAACAGGCTGACTCTCTTGTTAGGGGGTAATGCAGCTGGAGACATTTTTGGAAAATCATTTTGCAGTTATAGTAAAGATTGGGTTAGGCAAGAACCATGAACAAATTCTAAATTGGGGGGAAATTTTGATTAGTAGTAGTTTGTGTGGTCTTAAATAAAGTGTCTTACCAGAGATTGCTTATTAGTGGGAAGGGAAAGAAGTGACAGTGCTAGTACAGTGGACAAATTGGACAATACCTTGACCAAGCGATCAAGTTAATAGCGCCAACAAGGGACAAATGGACATTTGGTGCCTCCAGATGTGGTACCCTGAGAAGATCACAGCATTACATTTGTGTCACTGAGAAGTCAGAATCAGAATCTTATCATGAAGAAACGCAGACAAAATTAAAATTAGGCACACTGTAATTTTAAAAAGAGCAGGGGGAGTTTGTTCTTCAAAATGTCAATGCTGTAACTGTTCTGGAAATGTTGCAGATTAAAGGCACCTAAAGAGATTGACAACTAAATACAATATCTGATCCTAAACTGGATCCTAAACTGGAAAGGTTAAAATGCTGGGACATATTGGGTCATCTGACAAAACTGGAGTACAAACAGTAGATTAAAGTATTATATCACGTTAAATTTACTGAGGTTGATAACTGTGCTATGATCATGGAAAAGAATATCACATTTTAAGGATATGCTGAAGTGGTTGGGGAAAACGGCTATGATTTATGTAACTTACTCTCAAATGGCTCAGACAAGAAATTATCTGTACACACACACACACACACACACACACACACACACCCATTTGTGTATGTTTGATAGGTAAAGTGTTGACAATAGGTAAATATTGATAGGTGAATCTGGTAAAGTGTGTATGGGTGCTTTTTGTCCTATTTTTATTTTTGCTTTTTAAAAAATAAATTTGAAATTATTGAAACAAAAGCATAGCCTCACTCAATATCCCCTCTTCTCACTTCTTTCTCCCTTTGCCAAGTAACCTTTAGGCCTCATCTACACTATTGCAGTAGCCTCCTAACTGATCTCTGTTCCTGACCTTGTTGCCCTACAGTCATTTTGTCATACAACTGGCAAAGTAATTCTTTTGAAACATAAAGTCAGATGATGTCACTCTTCTCATGGCTTCCCATTTCATCTGAAATAAAAATTGAGCCCTTAACTGGGGTCTTCAAGGCCTGACTCCTTTAGTTCACTTCATCTTCTGTGATATTATCCCTTCCCCCATCACTCTGTGCCACTCATTTCACTCCAGCCTAATGGGCCTCTTTGTGTTCCTCCAGTAGGCAAAGTGTACTCTCCTTTCAGGGGCTTTGTTCTTGCTTTTCTTTCTTTCTGCCTGGAACACTCTTTGCCCATATGTCTGAATGGCTTCCTCCCACCCTTCTGGCTTCTGCCCAAATTTATCATCAGAAGGACTACTCCTGACCTTCCTAGATAAAACAGCATTCCTCCTCCTGCTTCCCATTACACCCTGTCCCCTTTTCCTGCTTTATTTCTATTTCTGTTCTATATGCCGTATTTGTTTATTGTTGATTTCCCTTTTAAAATGTGAGTTCCTTGAGTGAGGGACCTTGTTTTGTTCACTGCTATATCCACAGTGCATAGAACAGTGCCTGGCACATAGTAGGCTTTCAGTAAATGCTTGAGAATGAAAGAATATTTAAGCTTGAGGCACTTAAAAGTTGACTAAAAATTCAGTTATGTGAGTAGAGTAGTCTTCTTGGGTTTGATAGTCTTCACTGTAGGGTGATGGGTACAGGGACCTAGTGGTTTGGTATGCAACAGGTCTTTATCCCTTATCCAAGTCAGTTAAGGTATTCACCAATTTCCTAGCTAGAAAGTCAGGGAGAAGGTTGGGGAGGTGTGTAAGCCTGCTTCCTAATGTTCTGGAAGCAAAGTGGTGCTCTTATCTGTTCTCATGTTTTTTGTTCTTGCAGATTTTATGTTCTCCCCGCTACCCCCCGTTGTCTTTGTAGTAGAGTTTCAACAAGGCATGGAGGCAAACAGGTGTGTTCATTTTACTAATCCAGTTGGCTCTTTTAATAGAGGTTAACCTTTCTTATACCACAACCAAGAAGACTCCTGCTTGATCCTGTGTGATAGCAGGAAACTACAATTGACTTGGAAACTGAGAGTTTTGCTTCTATTAACCCATGCCTGTCAACCGAAAGGAGAACTCAAATGAGAGTGTCTTAGCAGCCACATGTGAATATTGAGCACTTAAAATGGGCTTGTTTCAATTGAAATGTGTTACAAGTGTAAAATACATACTTTTTAAACACATAATAGGTGTAAAAGACTTGGAAGTTTTTGAAGTCTGAAAAAAATGTAAAATATTTCATTAATAATCCTTTAAAGTATTGGCTATATGTTGAAATAATATTTTGAATATATTGAACTTAATTTTGTGTTTCCTTTTGCTTTTCAAAATTTGGTTAGTAGAAATTTAGATTTATATATATAGCATGCATTAATTCTTTTGGATAACATTGCTGTGGAGGTCAACAACTAAGGCAAGTGTGTCTATCAGTAGTGGTCCTGGATCCTAGAATTCCATTAAAGCATCCTAGGATCAGCTGGGCATGGTGGCTTACAACTGTAATCCCAGCACTTTGAGAGGCCGAGGCAGGAGGATCACCTGAGGCCAGGAGTTTGAGACTAGCCTGGCCAACATGGTGAAACCCCATCTCTACAAAAATACAAAAATTAGCTGGGCGTGGTGGTGCGCCCCTGTAGTCCCAGGTTTTCAGGAGGCTGAGGCAGGAGAATCACTTAAACTCGGGAGGTGGAGGTTGCAGTGAGCTTAGAGATCATGCTATTGCACTCCAGCCTGGGCGACAGAGTGAGACTCCATCTCAAAAAAAAAAAAAAAAAAAAAGTATCCTAGGATCAAAGCTAGCAGGTTGCATGTTCCCGTCAAGGATGGGTACTTTCATATTTGACCTAGTGTTCTCGCAGTTATTATATTTTTCTATACTTTGAGAAGTTACTACCCTTGTTAACTCTAACTTTGTATAGATTTTAACTTGTTTGTTCCATCTCTTTTTTTTTTGGAATGGTACGATGCCAGTAAAACCCTAGAATGAAACAGAATGGATCCAAATTGTTCCAAACTGTACTGTTCTATTTAAGATGAGTGCCGTAAGTGCTGTGAGCTACATATATACATTTAGATCCCAGGATTTTTAGTTCTATAGAGTCATTCTAGAGGATGTGAATAGTGAAAATGTTACCCATTAACAGATAGATGCAATTCTAACTATCTGAAAATAACCTAGAAAAAGACCTGCTATCTGGAACAGAAATGGAGAGACTACTTTTGACTGCCCAATGAATAACATTCATGATTATTGACCAGTACTGGATCAATTTAGCCTCAAAGACCATTGATCATGCTGTATTCTTAGAGCTGTATTGGCCTTTTACTTCTCCACAGAGGCACAGATTATAGTCAGTTTGGCATTCGTTTTTAATTTTATGAAGAGTGTTTTAAATTAAAACCTATCAGATCACTCTCCCTCCTTTGAGACATTAATGTGGTCCTTATATAATTAAGCCATCCACCATTCAAGCCGATTAACAACTTCCAGAATAGGAATTTGAGGTTGAAAACACTATTCCCAATTGCCATTCTTCAGCCTGAAGGATTAGGGAATTATAGCCTCTCATTTCTAACTCATCTTTTATCAGAATTCTGAAAGATAAAATCTTCCTTATTTCTCAGTTCCATTTCTTTTTCCTTACTTGTATGCTTAGGAAGATAATTTTTCCTCACAACCTGAAGAATTATGTCTATTTTTTTGAAAGACTGAAAGATATCAGACTAAGTAGTCAGATTTTCTGTCCTTCAGGGTAACTTTCTGGGTCAATCCATTTTGAAAAGAATATTTTTCAACTAGTTAGCGGGTAATTTTAAATTATAAAAGTATTCTCCTTGCACAGTTGAAAAAAATGTTGTAGCCTCTTACTGTTCTTCTCCTTCCTATAGTCCCACTCATCAGAGAAGACCATATTTCATCTTTCTCTTTTTTGTTTTCTTGCTAGTTACCCACCATAAATTTAAATAACTGAAATTGTTGACTGTATATCATTTTTCCATGGTAAGGAATTTGGCTTATTTATATAATCTCCCACATAATTTCCTTCTCTTCCTCTCTGGTTTTGTTGTTGTATTATTTTTTGTTCTGCTGTAGGTTCCTCATATAACATAAGCAATGTATTCTCTAGCTTTGATTCCATTAATATCAGACTGTATTACTTTACTTTTATATGAAACAGGAGGAAATTAGTACTCCCTTCTTTAACTGTTATACTTTTGATATTACCTCTTAATTATTTTTGGAGAATGGTTGTCTGACTTCTCCTTTGGGCAAATGTTCTTTGCAGTGACTGGGTGTGTGTGTGTGTGTGTGTGTGTGTGTGTGTGTGTGTGGAAAATGTGAGGAGGGACCAAATTTCTCAGGTGTTACTCAGACCTTCTTTTAATTTACTGTCCCATTTCCCGTTGCTGTTCTCTGTCCAAGGTTGGAGCCTCTGTCAGTCTTTGCTGGGAAAACCGGTTCCTGCCTCCTTCTCATTGTAGATTTGGGCCTCCTTCACTGTGATGCACTTGTCATTGTGGTGTCTCATTTGTTATCTGTGTTACAGAAATTTATCAAAATCTGGTCTTCTTCAGCCCCACCCCCTACTCTTTCTCTCTGCCTCCCTCCGTCTCTCTCTCTCTCTCTCTCTT
>NC_073237.2:122195000-122217500 GCF_029281585.2 Gorilla gorilla gorilla
ACTAATCATAAATGTAATCATAGTTCAGGTTGTATTAATTTTGTAACTTATGGCCAAAATATTGAAAATAGTGGGTTAAAAGTCATGAGTTCCTGTAAATCTCTCAAGCTGCGTTTGCCTTTAAAGCCTCCTGAAGAGGTAAAATCACTGAATTAGGTGGTTAATTTTTACTTTTCATTACCAATAAATGATAACTTTTTATAGTACCAGTATATATTACAGCTCATTTAAGAATGTGTAAAACATATCATAGCTCTGGAGTTTAATTATAGAACTTTATACGAGCTTCTCTGTTTCAGTTCTTCATATAACCACAGATACTAGAGACTTCATTCTGACAGTGGTAAGCTATTAAGAAATGCATAGAGGTATAAATTTCAATTACATTTTTCTAATTGTATCTTAAGATTTAAGAGATACTAACAATGGACTTTAGTTGAAAGAATCTTTTTTAAAGGAAAGGATTAATATAGGGGATTAATTTTTAAAAATGGAAATGAAGACAAGATCATATTAATTGTGTTATTTTTTACTTTTCTGTAGTAACTAACTTGTTGGTAGTATTTCATGGTAAGATTTGTTATTGTCTAAATAAAGAAATCTATTTGGTTTTCCCAGATCTCAAAGATGCTGCTGTTTCTTACCGAATTTATTGCTTAACTCATTTGAAGATTAGTTTCATTTTATCACCAATTGTTGCTCTGGTGGTTCCCCTGTGAAACACAGTGAAATAATTCAAGGATTCTCAAATTTGAGAAATTTTGAAATTAGCTCTGTCCACTATATAGTTTTAAAAATTACAAATTATTTGTTTCAAGTTACTATTCATTCTTGACTGTATTGTTGTTTTACTCCTTAAAGGCTGCTAATGAGAAATAGAGCCTCATTATGATTTTAAGGATGAGAGAGGAAGGCTTTTAATTAATGATATGTAAATGGTCTTGAATTGATTATGTTAGAATATCAAGAGAGATGGGTAGAAGCTGTGGTGTAATATATTTTAATTAAGAATTAATTAAAAATGATGGCAATTTCATAAAGCCTCACAGAAAATAGTGGAATTTACTTTCTGTCAGGAGTAAATTAGCCTGTGATTAAATAAAGGGCCTGCATTAATAGTGGAGTTATTTTTAAACTGTGCTATGAAGAATTATGTAATTTTTCCTAAATAAGTAAAATTAAAATTTAATATTTAAAGGTGGGTAGTAAATGGTGGCAGAGAGCTAACTTTATGACTTGAATATATTGTTTCTTTTTTATAAAATTTTGTGTAAATATTTTTAACCTCAGCATATACAGCATATAGCTTTAAAAGAATGGACTTTGTCTGTTCTATTGCCCATTTGGCATTGGGGATAAGGAATGCTCTTACACATAGTGGTTTTCCTCTTGTACACAAGATCTGGGAAAGATCTTTACTGATGACTGAAAATTATTTTTAAAGGAGGTACTCTTCTTTTTTTCCCTGTTCTCCAGAGTTTAAAAACGTTTCTTCCTTAGATGTGGTTTTTCATTGTAAATAATACTCTTTCTTTAGAAGCTCTAAAATGTGTATATTTCTTTACGTTGAAACCTGAAATTTCCCTGAGCATACCGTTTATTCAGACTCAGACTACACTATTTTTATAAACAATTTTTTCCACCAGTTTAGAGAAATGTTTTAAAAGGAAACTTGTCTTTGAGTTCAACTTGGATTGTAATTTGAACGTAGAAGAAAGGCTGCATAATCCAATCAAAGCATATATTTCATTAATGTTTTTTGTACATTAATACAGGGTATCTCAGTATAGTAGCTTATTATATTGAGTTATTATTTAAAACCCCACATAATACATTATGATACCCTCAACCTTAATTCAGTACTTCATACTTGTGAAACACCCCATAATGAGTAGTTGAATTTTGGGATTTTATGGATCATCCATATCAATAGTTATATAACTTGTGGGGTTTTTTAGTTTTTTTGTTTTGTTTGCTAAGTAGCTAAAAAACAAAAAAAAGATGTGAGTTTTTCTTTGTCAGAACCTCCCACCATTCATTAATTCTCCTAACTCACCTATGTTTGCCTATTTAGCAAGTATGCCTCTTGTATGTGTAAATTTGTAGTACGGTCATATTTGAAGACGCTTCTGTGGTTCTTGAAACTCCAAAATACAGTTGTGGGAAAAGGGGAGAAACGAACATTCTCTGGTTCCCTCTGCAAATGCTGACCATTGCTGTTGATTATTGACATTTTCAAATTTACTTCAGTCACTGTAATATATAAAAATAAGCATCACAAATAAAAGTTGTCATGACCCTGTGAGGAAATTGTTGTTGATGTGCTATTTAACTTTTATTTACCTGTACATGCTGCTCAGAAAACGGTTTTTATGTACCACTGTGTGTTATGCTGTTCGTTGAAGTATTACCATAGCAACAGTAATATCTCTTGCTTTCATCTTAATGCTGATTTCAAGGTACAAAGATAGTTTTTAAAAGACTGAATGTAACATATATAATGTTAATATGGCCCTTTTTAAGGAGGATAAATTACTTTTTTTTTTGGTAATAGTGTTAAATAAAGTTTTAGAAGGCTAAATAGTCCGTTAGTGCCTCAATGAAATTTCTGTGTTAGCTACTTTGGATCAGTCTCCTTTTTTAAAAAAAGAAAGAAAGATTAAAAAAGAATTCTGTATGTTTTTATCTTGGGGTTTAGAAGACAGAAAAGAATGGTTAAGAGAAAGAAGTACAGATCCAATGGGAAACAGTTAAAAGATTTGGAAGGTGTTTTGACTAGAGAAAAGTAGGCTAGGCTGGGCGCGGTGGCTCATGTCTGTAATCTCAGCACTTTGGGAGGCCGAGGTGGGTGAATGACTTGAGGTCAGGAGTTCGAGACCAGCTTGGCCAACATGGTGAAACCCCATCTCTACCAAAAATGCAAAAATTAGCCAGGCATGGTGGCCCGCACCTGTAGTCCCAGCCACTCAGGAGGCTGAGGCAGGAGAATTGCTTGAACCTGGGAGTCAGAGGTCGCAGTGAGCTGAGATCGTGCCACTGCACTCCAGCCTGGGTGACAGAGCAAGACTTTGTCTTAAAAAAAAAAAAAAAAAAATTGTAGGCTAAAGGGTTAAAGGACTTTTATGAGCTTGATGCCGGGTATTTGACCTCTGTATACAACTACTATTATTATTTTTAGCTTTATCAATAAAGGATGAAACATAAGGAAGTGACCTGAAAGTGAAAGTAAGAAAGATTGTGGTTTGATTTGTAGAGGGGCTACGTAACCACTGGAGTGAAAAATGACTGGTCTGTTTGTGAGTCTCTGTACCTGTTGATCTGTCTTGGGTGTGTGCTAGATATGCCTGGAATGAAGAATCTCAACCAGAAGCATGCTCAAGGGCCTGTCCACAGCTCTGTTATTCCATGATGCCTTATTGATCCAGTATTTCAAAGGAAAGTATACCTTTCTTTATTATGAGAATGAATATTTAATTAATTTGTTGTGCACAGAACACTTAGGCTTCTCATTGCTGTTTTCCAGGTGTCTCAAAGGACAAGATAACTCTAGTCTCCAAGGTATATTGTAAGTCTAGTCCTAGGCATTCCTAGTTTGTAAGGAAGTTAACAGGGTCTAGAAAGATACAGTCTTTCAGACTAACAGGTTCTTATTGATTGTATTAGAATTTAAATTAGAATCTATATGATGAATTACATTTGATGAATCAGTTGGCTTTTTTTTTTTTTTAAATACTCATTGCTTACTAGACAGTGGGGGACAACGAAGTCTCCAGAAATGGCTGATGTCAGCATTGCTATCTGTAGCCGCAGCTGTTGTTATGTAACAATAACGATAGCTACCATTGACTGAACGTTGACTGTTTGCCATGCGTTGTGAAAAGTGCTTTACATGCATTAGTTCATTTAATCCTTGTATCAACTCTGTGATTTAGGCCACTGATTCTCGAACTTTTTGTTTTCAGGATCTCTTTCCATAACACATTTAAAATTAAAAATAATTGAGAATTGCCAGGCATGGTGGCTCACGCCTGAAATCTCAGCACTTTGGGAGGCTGGGGCAGTGGATCACTTGAGCTCAGGAGTTCGAGACCAGCCTGGATAACATGGCGAAACCTTATCTCTATAAGAAATACAATAATTGGCTGGGCGTGGTGGCATGCACCTATTGTCCTAGCTATTCAGGAGGCTGAGGTTGGAGGATGGCTTGAACCTGGGAGGTGGAGGTTGCAGTGAGCTGAGATTGTGCTACTGCACTCCAGACTGGGCAACAAAGTGAGACTCTGTCCCCTCCCAAAAAAAAGAATTATTGAGAACACTAGCAAGCTTTGGCTTATGTGGGTTATATTTATCAGTATTTACTGTATTAGAAATTTAAAAATTTTATTAGTTTATTTTAAAATAACAATAACACATTAGCATAAATATCATTTTAAAATAAAAAACAACTTATATTTCCAAAATAAAAAATTAGATGATTGATATTGTTTTACTTTTTTTTTTTTTTTTTACGAATTTCTTTAATGTCTGGCTTCAACAGCTGTTTTCTCATATTTCCTTCTGCATTCTGTTGTGATGCCATGCTTCACGTAGCCTGTTGTCAACTTCATTGTATACTCATGAACAAATTAGAGTTAAAACAGAAAATGTGACATCTTAATGAATTATGAAAACAGTTTTGACCTTGCAGAGCCCTGAGGGTACCTCAGTGACCCCAGGGGTACCTGGGCCACAGTTTGAAAACCACTGATTTAGAAAGTATCCTCATTTCATCAGTAAGCATCACTGTGTACTTCTGCTATCCTGTATTGCTAACAAGTGTCCATTTTTCTTTTTTACTCTCAATTTTGGCATTTAGAGGATCAATTCATGATTGTGATATCACCAAGTTTAATGTAGTAGCTTTGTTTAGTTTAGGAATCTTATTTGGGAACTTTCCTAGAATGTCCTGGAAGGAAGTCTGTTTAATTTTGCATTGGGAGATACTTTATAAATGTTAGCTGTGGGTGGCAGTTTTCAGCCAGTTAAATTCTACCATTATCTTTGAGAAAGGCAATAACGTTAATATTTAACTAGTTCCAGAAGTTAGGATAGAACATTTAATTCCAGGAGAAAACAGCTAAAATTGCCTGTAGTGAATAGAGATTCTCGCCTAGTAAATTCGTTTACCACAATCTTACCAGGTTCTTTTGAGGCATGATTTTTACCTGTTTTAACATTTTTCATGGCTCAATTATTTTACATATAGGATTCTTTGAAAAAGAAGTGCTTCCTAACTTTAAATTCAAATAATTTATTTACTATTCTCATATCTTGATTATTTGTCACAAATGATATAGTAATAACCTTCCTTTCTCTTCAAAATGTTTTTATGTGAAGTTCAAACAGAATTGCAAATCAGATAATATAAGTCTTGTCGACTCTAGCTTGTCTGGAATATTCACCAATTAATGAAGGGTCATTGGTGATTATGGGATTTTTTTCTTTGAAAATATATCTAATGAATACATAAGATATATTTCATGAACATAATATGGTAATGTCACTACTAAGTATTTAGACAGTTCAGCTTATTGTGTGATGACACACACTTTTTTCTTTGAAAATATATGCGTAAGATATATTAAATATTTGAAAAATATAATAAAGGTAATGTCAGTACTAAGTATGTAGATGGTTCAACTTATTTATTCAGACTTTATTCAGAAGAATGGATTGCTCTGACCCTTAATTATGGACATATTTTTAATTGACACATAATATTTTCTATATTTATGGTGTACATGTGATATTTTGTTGCATGCGTAGAATGTATAATGATCAAGTCAGAGTATTTAAGGTATCCATCACCTTAAGTATTTATTGTTTCTATGTGTTTGGTAACATTTCAAGTTCTTTCTTCTAGCTACTTTGAAATATACCACACATTCTTGCTAACTGTAGTCACTCTACCCTGCTATCAAACATTAGAAATTATACTTTTAATCTAACTGTATGTTTATACCCATTAACCAATCCCTCTTTATCCACACCTCCCACCCACACCCCTCCCAGTCTGTGGTGTCTGTCACTCTATTCTCTACCTCTGTGTGATCAACTTTTTTGGCTCCCACATATAAATGAGAATGTGAAATTGGGACATAATTTTTAACCCAATAAAATTATGCAGTATATCAATGAATGTATTTGAATGAAGTATTAGTGGTAATTCTGAAGTAAAGACCCATGTAGGGTATATGGACTTTTTGTATTTTAATTTTTGCTTATGAAATATTTCAAACACATAGCCTTTTATTTCTTCCTGTTAAGTTTAATAAATGTTAACATTTTGCCATCTCTGCTTTAGACATTTATTTTTTAAAAATACCCATTTACATATGTTTGAAGTTTCCCCATCCCTTCAGCTCACTAACTTTCCCACCCCAAATTAGTACCTGTTTATCTTATGGTTGGTACATATTCTTCTCATCTGAAAAATGCTTTTACTACACATACGTGTATTTACAAATAATGTTAGTATTTTTAGTATTGACAAATATAATGTGTATATATACACATATGTAATACCTATATGTTGTATATACACACTGTACATCTTTTTGTAGCTTGATTTTTTGCTCACCAGTTTTCAACATGTACTGCATTGATTTTGATATCCGTGAATTGATTTTATTAGTTTTACCTGCTTTGTAGTATTCTACCGTGCAGATGAACTTCACATTCATTTCACTACTGATGGATGCTTACATTTCATCTGAAATTCAGGTATTATAAACATGCTTGTACACGTATTTTTGTCCATATGCAAGAATTCCTCTGAGGTATATAACTAGGAATAGAGTTGTTGGGTTTATAGAGTATGTGTATATCAAACTTTATCTGGTGTTGCCAAATTGCTTTCCAAAGTGGTTGTACCAATTTATATTGCTACCAGCAATAAGACTGATACAGAGGTTTGTTCTGGAACTACGCATTTTGGAAGGATCAGAAACTAAATTCATCTAGGACCTTAGTCTTCTGTGTCCTTATTTGCTGGATACAGATATTAGTAGTCCTTAGGTTTGGACTTTTGCTGGATATAATGATGTGTATTTTGTATTTTTAGGAGTACTAGTTTGCTCTCCAGAGGATTTGCTTTGAATTATTAGTAAACCAAGAAGATAAACACAGAAGTCATTCAGTTAAATACATTTGCATCACATTTTCACTGGGTAATAATTTTGCTTTTGACCTATCAGATCTGAGATATATATACTCAGAGATACTGAGATATATGTACTGCCTAGACAAATTTTCCATAGTATACAGCAACAAATGGTTTATACAGAAATGCTATATTAAAGTATATTTTTATTTGTTGAACATAATTTATTAGGAATAGAACAAAAACCAAGTCACAATAATGATTTATCAAAACAGAGCCCTATAAGAAGGGAGATGGGAATGAATACAGCTCTTCTGCTATCTTGAAACATTCTGTATTCTAAGCCAATTAGAACTGGTAATACAATTTTACCAGTTGGTCATTTAAGAAAATGCAAGGTTAGAAAAACATTTGATGATCCATCTGGAAAAAATAAGATTGGTCAGTTTTTAAAACTACTTTCTACCCTCAATTAGCATATCATGTCATATCAGACCAAACATAGTAACTTTGAGCTATAGTTAAACAATTTACTTATGATAGGAAGTTATTGACCACAAGGTCTTCTCACAGATTAAAAGTTTGGCAATATGTTTAGAATGTTCAATTTATTCAATTTGTTAGAAAATTTCAAAAGGAACGTTGAGTCTAAACGTCATTTGACAGATTTGTTTGCCTTTATTCCTGTTAAAAGTATTTCAAAACCTTTGATTTGATTCTGAACATCAGTAATGTAAGTCGCCTTCTTTGTTCTAGGATAAACAGAACACATGCTTCTGCAGCTCCCTTGATCAATGAGAAAATGCCTTATATCAAAACCACATGGCTAGAATGTAGCTGTAGGTGATCCCCTGAGAGGTTTTTTGATTGGAGCTGGGAGTCTGGTATTGAAAGAAGAGGGAGACAGACAGGTTGTTTGAAAAAACTCCCATCAGACCGAATGCTTGTGTTGGAGCCATGCTACAACATTTTTCATGTAGAAAGTGCAACTTTATCAATTTTAAATGTTAAAGGCGATTCGTTGCATGATTGTAATAACATATTTTCACTTTGGAATTTCTGTATACATCTCTCTGTATTTCATTAGCCAGTGGCCCAGAAATTCATTTATTCACATGCTGCTTGTCAGTCTTCCATTTCTAGAATTTTATTCTCAAAATACATCATTACAAGATTCATTATTTAATTTTTAAAGTCAAATGCCACCGAGGTACATTTTCTTTAGCTAATATACACACGTCATGTTTCTGGACAGCAAGAGAAAATAAGCTTGCTGATTTGGTTTATAATTATATGTATCATATTTATGATGATATTAAGAATTCTAATATTAGGTGAGTAATCTCAACATTTAATTTGCTAGTTAGGGGTTGCTTTAAACTTTTGTACATATGTAAGTTTTGGTGCAATTTAGTTAAAAACCTCATTATAGGAGATGAGTATGTGCTTCATTTTTAATATTTCCTCCATTCACTTTGAAGTTTCCTTTGAAAGCCAAACTATTAGGCTTGTTACGTCAGCTCTTTCCTTAAATTAAAAAAAATGAGCAACAAAGCGGTAATATTTTAGTGTTTTTCTGAAAGAAGAGAAGCAAAATAATTGTTTTAAGAAGATTCTAATTGAAGAGTTAGAGTGCCATGGTCTTTTCAAGACTGGTTTGGTCCTGGTGCTGCTCCGTGGCAGTGGAGCTCTAGATGCCTGGCCAAGCATCCCTTACCGACATCTGGAACCAGTTGCAATACATCACTGTCAAAACTGCTTTCTATACGTATCTGCATTTACACATTAGTTACCCACGCAGCACTCATCAAAAAAGCTGAACAATCTTGACATGGTGTCCCTTGTGGAACTGCAAAGGTGAACTGAAGTTGGGAGGCAGTGTCTCGCGTCACTGTCTGCTGAGCTCTTACAACAGGAAGCTTGATTAAAAGTGAAAGGAAAAATTTATCAGTTGCCTCAGCACTGTAGAGTTCAGTGTAATTTTTTATTTACAAAAGCGTTATTTTTTGCTATCTAAAGCGTACGTAATATGAGCATTCAACTGATTTTGTTTAGAAATGAGAATATTTTTATTTTTTAGTTGAAAAATATTGCCTTGCATGTTTCTTAGATTTGCTATTACTTATATAATCTATTTTATTGTTCATGTTAAGGAAAATTTAAATTTAACAATAGAACTATGAAGAATTATAGATACAATATTGATAGCACTGTGTCAGTTAAATTTAACTGAAGTATAGCATAAAATTTCAAACAAACGAACTTCTTTAATGTTACATTGGTGATAGTAATGTTTGTGTTTATTAATTTTCAAAAAGCTGAGTAATAGAAAAGGAAAAGTACTTATTTATAGGTGTTTTATATTTGTGTATCATATGTGTTTTTGAAAATGAAATAAGAGTTTTGAACCCCCCAAATTGGCTACTTACATAAAGAACTATACAGAAGCCTTTGCTATCATATCCTCTATAATAGTAATAATAATAATAACATTAATACTAATGATGACAGTGGTTAACATTTACTGGGCTCTTTATGTACTAGACACATTTTGTCTATTATCTCATTCAAACTTAATAAATGGAGGTAATATTTTTCCCATTTTATAGAAGGAGAACCATGTTTAAAGAAGCTAAGTAACTTGTCCACATTCACAGTAAGTGTAGAGCTACGATTCAAACTCTAGCTGTTTGATTCTAAGTCATTGTGGTTTTTTTGTTGTTGTTGTTCATTGGTGTGTATGTCTTACTTTTTATTATGAAATTTCCCCCAAATTCACAAAAGTAGAGGGTACAATGAACCCCTGTATAACCACCAGTCAGCTTTAATCACTAATATGTTATACTTGTTTTGTATCTCCGTGCAGATTCACATTCCTTCCTCCTGCCCCCCACCTGTCCTTTTTCATATACCATTGACTTGCTGAAAAAATCAGAATGTTTTTCCTGTAGAGTGCCCCAATTCTAGATTTGGCTGATATTTCCTTGTGGCAGTATTTAATTTACGCTTCTATTTGCTGAATTTCTTCTAGACTAGAATTAGATCTAAAAGCTTGATTAGATTCATCGTGCATCACATCAGCCATAACGTTTAGTCATCTTACTTTTTGCAACGCTAAGACTGATTGATCAGTGGATTAGGTAGTGCCAGCCTGATTTCTTCATTGTAAAGTTCCCCTTCTTTCACCTAATGGTTTTACCATCTATGGATGACCCAGTGCCTGGTTTACTGAATTTCTTAGGCCTTGAAAATGGTCCAGTTGTTATTCTTTCTGTATTTATCAGCCAGAATGTTTTTTTTTGTTTTTTTTGTTTTCTTTTTTTTGAGATGGAGTCTCGCTCTGTTGCCCAGGCTGAGTGGCGCGATCTCGATTAGCCAGAGTGTTTTAAAAGAGCTTTATTCCATTCACTAGGGCTATTTGGTTACCCAGAAATACAATTCATACTGGAAAGGCAGTATAAAATATTTAATTCTTTCCCTTTAATTATCAATTTCCAGAGTAATGAGGTAGTGCCTTACTATCCTCCAGTGGTGTATAACTTTTGATTTTTTTTAGTAGTTATTATGAAGTGTTGGCTTTTTGTATATGTAGTGTGTTTTAATCAGTTTCAGACATTATACTTTTTGATGCTGAAATTGTACCACATTTGTCTAGTGGGAACCCCTTCAAGTTGGCTCCTATGTCCTTCTGATAAGACTCCATTTTTAGCTTTTTTAGGTTCTTACTTTCTGGCCCACCAAAACGGGCCAGGCTCATCTTGTACATTTCCTCCACCAGATGTGGAATCTGCCATTTCTCCAAAGAGCCATGGTTCTTTTTATTGAGGAGTGATATACAAAGGCCAAAATTTGAGCCTTAAGGGTACTTATTGCTACTGGGTTGTTTGCTTTCAGGAAAAGAGAGGAGATAAGTGAGCTCACATTGATAATTCTAACTCAAATGTAAGATTACAGGGTTTCACTTAAGTTCTTAGATTTTATATTTATATATCTTTTCTGACAAAAAATTTATTCTTAACAAAATTGAGATAATTACTTGATTTATTCTATATATTGTTATAAATATATACCGGTTTTCTTTTCTTTCCTTTTTTTTTTTTTTGAGACGGAGTCTCGCTCTGTCGCCCAGGCTGGAGTGCAGTGGCGCGATCTCGGCTCACTGCAAGCTCTGCCTCCCGGGTTCATGCCATTCTCCTGCCTCAGCCTCCCGAGTAGCTGGGACTACAGGCGCCCGCCACCACGCCCGTCTAATTTTTTGAACTTTTAGTAGAGATGGGGTTTCACCATGTTAGCCAGGATGGTCTCGATCTCCTGACCTCGTGATCCACCCGCCTCGGCCTCCCAAAGTGCTTGGATTACAGGCGTGAGCCACTGCGCCCGGCCTAATGGTTTTCAGATAACAATTGACTACTGACTGAAGTTAAAACTTTCTTTGCAATTTTTTGGGAGAGGGTCCTCAAATTATATTTCACTGAAGAGATAGACAGTTATGTCATTTAAATAGTTTTTCTATTCTTAGGGTTGTTTTCCCTCATGACTTAGAGCCTGAATGGCAAGTGACTGTCCTCAGATTCACTTGCTTAGATTCTCAGATATGATAGTATTGATCTTTTTCCCTTTGCAGGTATTTATTTGTTGGTGAGTTCTGGGTTTCATGACTTTTAGGACCCTTTTGTATTTCTCTTTACCACCACTGCTTCATATAGCTGCTGATCACAGGTCTTGCTGCTGTTGGGTGTTTTTGGCCACACCTATCTATAATTCCAGGGTTTAGGAGGGATTCCTTGTCACCTGCTTTTGTAGGAAATGTCATCTGTGGTTTAGTATTTCCTGATGGCTCTGTCTGGTTTTGTGAGGGAGTTTGGTGAGACTTAAAAATACCTACATTGTTATGTCATTTCATGAAGTTCCAGCATCTGTGTAATCTTAACCGCTGTAGCATGCAACTTGGTTTAAGGAAAATTTCTTTGAGCTTTATCCTTGGGTGCTAATTATTGAAGTACAATTAGGAAGGGGAGCAAATAGGGAGAAGAAATTTGTGTTTACTGAGTTCCTGCAATATGCTAAGAATGTACTGGTAATGAAAAAAATTGGCCAGGCCTGGTGGCTCATGCCTGTAATCCCAGCACTTTGGGAGGACGAGAGAGGTAGATTGCCTCAGCTCAGGAGTTTGAGACCAGCCTGGGCAACATGAGAAACCCATCTCTACTAAAAATAGAAAAATTAGCTGGGCGTGGTGGTGCACACCTGTAGTCCCAGCTACCTGGGAGGCTGAGGCAGGAGGATCACCAGAGCCTGGGATGTGGAGGTTGCAGTGAGCCTTGATTGCACCATGCCACTGCACTCCAGCCTGGGCCACAGAGGGAGACGCTGTCTCAAAAAAAAAAAAAAAAATTGTTATCTTGCTGAATCCTCATAATACCACCATAAATTTTATATCCTAATTTTATAGATTAGAAAACTTGAAGATTAGTAAAACTTGAGGATTAACCTAATATTATATGGCTAATAAGTGACAGAGGTGGATTCAAACTGAAATGTATCTGACTTCAAATTCTGTGTTTTTCCCTATTTAGACTAAATTTACTTTCTAGGAACTTTTTGTAATATGATTTCGTTCAAAGGAGGCTTGCAGAGTACTTGAAGCTAAAAAGTTTTAGGTTGTCTAAAACTTTTGGCTGTTTTGAATAATGCTACTATGAATATTTGTGTAAGTTTTTGTGTAGACATATATTTTCATTTTTCTTTGGTATATACCTTGGAATGGGATTGCTGGGTCATAGATAACTATGTTTAACTTTTGAGGAACTGCCAGCCTGTTTTCCGAAGTGGCTGTACCATTTTGTATTTCTACCTGCACTCCAAGAGGGTTCCAATTTCAGTTTAACTTTAAACAGTATCATTAATTGGATAAACACTGCTTGCTTTCTCTGAGCCAGAGATTCTTCTAGATGTTGGGAATACAGCAATGACTATGGCTGACAAATATGCTGCCCTGAAAGACCATACAATTAAGTGCAGGGAGACAGATAATAAATAAGTCAATAAATAGAATAATTTCAAAGCATGATAAACATTATGAAGTATTGACTGAAGTAGGGGGAGACTTTAGAAAAAGTAGTTTGGGAAGGTTTCTATAAGAGAAGGAAAAATATGAGCTGAGACAGAGAAGTATAGCTGAGGAGGGAACAGGGAAGAAAAACTCTAAAGACATCACCTTTCAACAAGTTTTTAAGGTGATACATTGATGTGATAGTGGCTAAAACTTAGAATGGATCAATTATTTTTACTTGTTTTTTTTATTTTTATTTTTTTGAGACCGAGTCTCACTCTGTCCAGGCTGGAGTGCAATGGCTTGATCTCGGCTCACTGCAACCTCCACCTCCCAGGCTCAAGGGATTCTCCTGCCTCAGCCTCCTGAGCAGCTGGGATTACAGGCACCACCACTGCGACCGGCTAATTTTTGTATTTTTAGTAGAGACGGGAGTTGCGCCATGTTGACTAAGCTGGTCTTGAACTCCTGACCTCAGGTGATCTGCCCACCTCTGCCTCCCAAAGTGCTGGGATTACAGGCATGAGCCACCTCACCTGACCAATTATTTTTACTTGTTTGTGAAATATTTAAATCTCAGCTGGGCATGGTGGCTCATGCCTGTAATCGCAGCACTTTGGGAGGCTGAGGTGGGTGGATCACCTGAGGTCAGGAGTTTGAGACCAGCCTGCCCAGCATGGCGAAACCCCGTCTCTACCAAAAATACAAAAAATGAGCCGAGTGTGGTGGCAGGCGCCTGTAATTCCAGCTACTCAGGAGGCTGAGGCAGGAGAATCGCTTGAATCTGGGAGGCAGAAGTTGCAGTGAGCCAAGTTCGTGCCACTGCACTCCAGCCTCAGCGACGAGCAAAACTCTGTCTCAAAAAAAAAAAAAAAAAAAAAAACAAAAAAATGGACAAAAGATATGAAAAGACAAGTAACAGAAAAGACAATACAGATAACTCTTAAATGTTGAAAAAAGTCCATCCTCACTCAAAATAGGATAAAAAATAACAATTACTATTTATTGAGTGTTTACTATGTGCCAGGCACGGTTCTAGGCATCTCATATGTATTATATTAACTTGTTTTATTTTCATAAGAATGTTTGAAATTGCAGTATTAATATCCTTGTTTGATGTAGGAGGAAGAGGAGACACAGAGGTTAAGTGACCTGCCCAGGGATGCACAGCTCCAAGTGAGTGGCAGAGCTGGGAGATGGCCCTAGAGTCTATACTCTTAACCATTATATTCTACTGACTTGCAAGAGTCAAAACAAAAACAAAGAGACAACCTACAGAATGGGAGAAAGTATTTGCAAGCTATTTAATTGACAAGGGATTAATAACTAAAATATGTTAGGAACTCAAACAACTCTATAGCAAAAAAAAAAATCTGATTTTAAAATGGGCAAAAGATCTAAATAGACATTTCTCAAAAGAAGACATATGAATGGTCAACAGGTGTATGAAAATGCCCAGCATCACTAATTGTCAGAGAAATGCAAATCAAACCCACAATATAATAGCATCTCATCCCAGTTAAAACAGCTTTTATCAAAAAGACAAAACATAACATGCTGGCAAGGATGTAGAGACGGGGGAACGTTCATACACTGTAGTTAGTGCAGCCACTATGGAAAACAGTATGGAGCTTCCTCAAAAAACTGAAAATAGAACTATGATATGATCTGGTAATCACCCTGCTGGGCATATATCCAAAGAAAAGGAAATCAGTATATCAAGACAATCTGCACTCCCTTGTTTATTGCAGTACTATTCACAATAGCAAAGATATAGAATCAGCCTTAGTGTCTATCAGTGGATGAATGGATAAAGAAAATGTGATACATATATTAATACATAGTGGAATGTTATTTAGCCATGAAAAAGAAAGAATGGAATCTTGTCATTTGTAACAACATGGATGGAACGAGAGGACATTATGTTAAGTGAATTAAGTGAGGCACAGAAACACAAATATCCCATGTTCTCACTGATAAGTGGAAGCTAAAAAAAATTGATCTTGGCTGGGCGCGGTGGCTCACGCCTGTAATCCAAGCACTTTGGGAGGCCGAGGCAGGTGGATCACGAGGTCAAGAGATCGAGACCATCCTGGCCAACATGGTGAAACCCCGTCTCTACTAAAAATACAAAAAATTAGCCGGGCGTGGTAGTGGGCGCCTGTAGTCCCAGCTACTCGGGAGGCTGAGGCAGGAGAATGGCATGAACCCGGGAAGCGGAGCTTGCAGTGAGCTGAGATCGCACCACTGCACTCCAGCCTGGGCGACAGAGCGAGACTCCATCTCAAAAAAAAAAAAAAAAAAAAAAAAAAAATTGATCTTGTGGAGTTAGAGTAGAATGATGGTTGCCACAGTGTGGGAAGGGTAGGTAGTCAGGGAAGGGGTGCTTAAAGGGGTTGGTTAATGGGTACAAAAATATGGTTAGAAGGAATAAGATCTAGTGTTTGGTAGCTCAGTAGGGTGACCTATAGTTAACAGTAATTTATTGTATATTTCAAAGTAGCTATAAGAGTGACATTGGAATGTTCCCAACATAAACTGATGATAAATGTTTAAGATGATGGATATTCTAGTCACCCTGATTTGATTATTACACATTTTATGCTTGTATTGAAATATCCTACCATAAATATGTAAAACTACTATGTATCCATAACATTTTTTTAAGAGTCAAAACAAGTAAAACTTCCCTGAGCTACTATTTTTTATCTGTCAGATTAGCAAAGATCAAAAAGTATGATAACAGTGTGATAGAGAACTAGTATAGAGACTCTTAGAAATTGCTAGTGGGAACATAAATTGGTACAACCTTTCTTTGAGGGCAGTTTGGAAGTATCTATCAAAATTTAAATATCACAATTCTTTGTCCTAGCAATTGCAATTCTTGGCATTTAGCCTTCATACATATTTGCATGTAAGAAATGTATGTGTTCAGAGATACTTGTAGTATTGATTAGAATAGTAAAAGCTTGGAAACCACCTAAATGTTTAACAGTAGAGGGCTGGTTAAATTATGTTACTCCTATTCAGTGTAGTACTATGCAGCCTGTCAAAGAGAATGATGAAGCTCTGTATGCACTAATACAGAACCAGTTTACAAGCTATGTTGTTAAGTCAGAAAGCTAAGTACATGATGGTACATATATGTATTATATACATGTATATCTGATATAGGAAAAATAATAGAAATGTATACTTATTTTGTGTGTGTATATATATTACACAAATATGTATACACGTGTATAAATATATATATAATTTATTTTATATATATAAAATATTTCCAGAAGAATATACAAGAAACATGATGCTATTTGCCTCTGGAGGAAAACAAGGTGTTTGGGGTCAAGAATAGGAAAGAGACTTAAAAATGTACTTTTTGCATTTTGAACTATGTAACCCTATATTTAAAATGTTAAAATGAAAATATACTTTAAGAGGAATCTAAATGATAATACTTAAAGTTAATAAAGAGCCACTTTGAATTGTTCTGCAGTTTATTTTCCTAAACAGCAAAGGTCTCAAGACTTTTTTTTTTTCTCCCTGGGTTCATGCCATTCTTCCGCCTCAGCCACCCGAGCAGCTGGGACTACAGGCACCTGCCACCACGCCCGGCTAATTTTTTGTATTTTTAGTAGAGACAGGGTTTCACTGTGTTAGCCAGGATGGTCTCAATCTCCTGACCTTGTGATCCGCCCACCTCGGCCTTCCAAAGTGTTGGGATTACAGGCGTGAGCCACCATGCCCGGCCTAGACTTTCTATAGTCTTTGTTTTGTTGGTCTTTTTTCAAAAGATAGCAACCAAAGGGTGCATTCTAGGTTTGTACTACCCTGTTGAAATGGTAGATAGAAACATTCTAATAGCAGAGCCAATGCCATGTATTTGATACCATATGGAAAAAAAAGGTTGTACCATCTTTTCTTTCTTTTGTTTTTGAGACAGGGTTTTGTTCTATCATCCAGACTGAAATGCAGTGGCATGATCACAGCTCACTGCAGCCTGCTGGGCTCAAGGGATTCTCCTGCCTCAGCCCCCTGCGTAGCTAGGACTGCAGGTGTGCGCCACAGCGTAGCTAGGACTGCAGGTGTGCGCCACAATGCCTGGCTAATTGTTAAAATTTTTGGTAGAGACAGGGTCTTACTGTGTTGGCCAGGGCCTAATGTTGGCCTAGCTCAAGCGATCCTCCTGTGTCGGTCTCCCAAAGTGCTAAGATAACAGTGATGAGCCGCTGCACCTGGCGTCTTCTAAGTCTACTTTGGACAATGGGCTCTTGCTCTCACAATTTTCAAGAGACCTCTATAATTTGTATGAGTGATTGCTACATCACACTACAAACTGCTTTCCATTTGTAATTACTCAGCTTTTAGCTCCTTGGTATCCACAAGAACTTTAGGTGTATTTTGGTAGACAAGAAGATTTGGACTGTAAATGGGAAATGATAGGAAGATATACTTTGCAGGATATGAAAAATCTGTCAAATCACATTCTTAAGATATAACCAGTTTACCTACATAAATGTAATTGTTGATTGCTAGTTGTGCAGCTTACTGTTATTTGTTATTTACAAGATTAATTTGGTTTCTGCTAATGTCAAGTGACAAAAATATAGATAGATAATACTAGCTCTTTGTACCAAAGTACGAAACATTAGAGAGAACAAAGGCCAGGAGTCGTGGCTGGTACTAACTAGGTCTAGGTTAGAAATGTATGGCACTAATCTGGGAAGGTTTTATAAAATGAAAATAATAAAGTAGAATTTTGAAGGCAGAAAGGAGTGGATTTTTGGAAGGGCGTGTTAGATTTTCCAGGAAAGTGATAGAAGTTTTTGCCAAGGTAGAGGAAAAAGTGAAGGCAGCAAGTTAGGATGGGGATTTTTGGTAGAGCTTAACACACGGAGGGGAATGGTTCAGAATATGGGATTTGGAGTCATTGAGACCTGGATTTGGGCTTCAGTTTCACTATTTCCCAGTTAGGTTGCCTTGAGGAAGTAACTTAAAATAATCTTTCTGTGTTTTACTTCTAAAATTTCTAAAATGGAGATAATTATAGTGGTTACTTCATAGAGTAGCTGTGAGAATTAAATGAAATTGTACATGAAAACATATAGTCAAGCGCTTTACACACAGAAGATATTCAATAGATATGTTACTACTATTAACAATAATTTTTGAGGTGAACCAGTTAAATCTCATTCATTGTTGTAGATTTGAGGAATCAAGAGGCAACATGGTGATGAATAAAGAGGACTATACTCAGATTCAGAAGATCTCTCACTTGTTCAGATCTATAGATTGAGTAAATGAATGTCTTTTTCACGGCAATTCAATTAGAATGAGGTTCCAAAGAAAGAGGAAGGAAACAGAAATAACCCTATAACAGAAATATTTCCAATCTTTGTAAGCTCCTGTTGTGCCGGATGAACTGATGTAACTTCTTCGCAATAAAAGTTAGCAAGATTTAATGTAGGCAGAAGGAGAGGGAAAAGCCAAAGATTTATGGGGAGTTTAAAAGCCTGGAAATGAGAGTCTTTTGGTTCTCTTGTCTCTGTTAGGAAAGTTAGGGAAGATATTTTGGATATGTATAGTTTTGGATTACTGGATCACATCCAAGTATATATATTGTATGGACAAGAAGACATGAAAGGCCGAGGAAAGCAAAAGAGAAAAGGGATACTGTTGGGATATGATTCTTAAACATTCCAAGACTGTCTTTTCAGTGACCTCCCTGTTTATGGAATTGAGATAATTTAGTCCTGACATCTGATATATGTATACTCTATTTTGAAGTATTTTGCTCTCTTAAATTCTTAGTATAAAGCAAAAGCTTTCAGAAACCTGTACAGTGTTCTATTATCTGTCAGTCTTGTGGTACTCATTTCTGGGCTTTGAGGAGCACTATGGACAGTGGGCCATTCAGATGCCTCTTTGTAAATATGGGTATCAGCAGAGAGATTTTTAAAAATGTTTTTAATGTTCACAGACCTGTCTTGTTTTTTTTTTAATATCTTAAATAGTAAATAGTGAAGATTAATAATTGTGACTTGTCTAGCATTATGGTGATATTTAAACTGTTTTCCAGAAGATTTTTCTGTAGATGGAAACAACTTTGGAATAAAGGAGGAATTTTTTTCAGGATGGAGTTTTTTATTTTTCATTTTTTAGCACATGGAAATGTGTCCATTGTGTTTTAGATGCCACTTACAATGAATTTATTTAGTAGTGTTCTTCTGGTCAGATGTAAATAATGCTGTCCTGCGTATGCTGGCCTTTTAGCAATTGTTTCTTATGGGCAGTGTGTCACGAAAGGTGTAGTAACATATTTTTTTCTGGCCTTTTCTGCTTGGCTTTTATATTATTACTTACATATGCTTCTAGAAGTTTATTAGTGACTTTTAACACACCTTCCATCCCTTAGCTATAGCTAACCCTCTGAGTGAATTTTTCTCTCTTTCCTTTAAAGAACTGGCCATTTTTCTTTCTTAACTCCTCGATCTCCTTGGTACATTGACTGTAATTTTATAACACTAGTATTCTATATCTTTCTATATCAAGAAAATTTTTACTTGAAAACAGTTTTAAAATGTGCTATATGTCTTTTGGGAAGTCATATATATGAGTAGGGTGAAGGGCAAAGACTGGAAATGTTTATGTTACAGAGTTATTTCTTCTTTCTTCTTCTTTCCTTTGAACCTCATTCTAATTGAATTGCTCAGAAAAGGGCATTGTAAAGAGAGTCCAAGGTAAGGGTTTGAACCCAGAGTATTCCTCCTTTGTGAAATTATTTGCTTGTTTGATTTTAAGTCGTTCAGTTTGTTACTTTTAAGTCTCCATAGAGTCTTACAGCTGTTTGATTTCTATTAGTTCAATTATTATATTACATAGCATCTAACTATATTGTTCTTTAGAAATTCTTAAATTATTATGTACTAACACTTACTAGGGCTAACCATGTGCTAGGGACTATGATAGCCTCTTTGCATGGAATTTATTATGGTTTGTTTGATTATTCCTATTTTTCACATGAAGAAATTAAGGCCCAGAGAGGTTTAATAAATTGTCTAAGTAACCTAGTTATTAAGTAGTAGAACTTGGACTTGTTACCAAGTTTTATCTAAATCCTAAAACTATAGCCTTAGATCTTAAACTATTTGAATAATTGGGTAAATACAGATAATTAAATTTATTCTTACTGTTGAAAATTCAAATAATTTGTGGCAGTGTTTTTAAAATCAGACTTAGCTAATGCTTGGTTCTGTGGGTGTAGGAGAAATGTTGTAGATGATTCTTTTGTTTGTGTTAATCTAGCACACCCTAGGTACTATGTTTTTTGTCTTGAACTTGTGATGTGGTAGGCACCAGAGAAATGCATGGCTAGATTTTTATGTACGTAACTGTTGCAACAGGACATTTATAACCATTCTACTTTTCTTCCTTTTTGCTATTTCATCCCTGGAGTGTTGTCTTACCCCAGTTTATTCAGTGACAGAGAAGACAGGAAAAGAGTGAAGTCTCTGGAGTATAGCTCTACTGGTGTATGACTTGTTTTGGTCTTGAGCTTGCTTGCAATGCCTCTAGTACATAGACCCAGCTTTTGTTCAGAATGCTGTTGAATGGGCAGTGCTTACTTTACTGTAGCCAGAATTGATTATCTTGGTTAAAGAATCAAGGGAGATTAAGTTGATCTCTTAACTGTTCTGGATGTTGGAGTTAATTTCAGAAACATGTAGTAAACTGCAGTATTGGTTTAGCGTGGAACACTTTAGTTAGGATGTGTAGAGATAGTTTGACCTCAGTGCTTGTGCTTTTCAGTGAAGCTTTTATTGTACTGTTAACAAAAATCTAGATGAAAAATTTGAGTAAAAGACTATATTTTATCTGAAATATGAGATGATTTTATGAGACATTTATAATTCAGAAAGCATGGATTATATTGTCTCTCAACCTCTAATTTTGAAAACTTTCATTTATATCTGTGTATTTTGATCAAGTGTCAATTTGTCTTCTGCCGTTCGATGATGAAGTAACTGACCTCCTTAAGATGGGGTTAGAAATATAAGTCATTTCTTAAAGCAAAAAGTTGCTGTAGCGAGTTTTCCTTGTGCTAGCTCTTCTCTTTCGGGCCATCTTACTGAAACTAAACATCAGTTCACTTGACAACTTTACTCAATTCTAGGCAACAGTGACTATGCTCTGGCCTGCAGAGACAGTGAATCCATTCTGGCTCTGACACCCAATTTTATTGTAAAACACATTCATGTTGACATCATATCAGTTTTCTGAACTATTACATGCATAAAAGAATTCACCCCTTTCCATTCAGTCTTTTTCAGCCTTCCAGTTAGGAGAAATCTGCACACCCAGTGTTTTCATTTTGCATTTAATGTGGTCTAGTCCAGAAAATAGCAGCTTCAGTTAAAAAAATGTTTTTCTTGAGGCACCTTTCAGAGTGTGTTAGCTTAATGGTATTCATTGGTAGGAGAGGACTAAGGAGAAATGCACAAGGCAGTTTTTAGGAGAGAACAGTTGAAGTTTAGGGTAAAACAAGTCAATATTGACCCAAGATTATGGGGTTTAGTTGCTCGAGTTCTTTTGCATGCAACTGCTATTTGAAGGATTCCTTGCTGGGCCTCATCCATGCCCAATTTTGTGGGCTTTGCCTCCTACTTGATCTTTTTGGTTGTATTGTTTTTGTGAAGGCCTTTGATTGCTGATTTTTTTGTTTACTTGTTTTACTTACATTGGAATTTGCTAGTTTTGCATTTGGAGTTTGTTTCAAATGTAATTCAAATCTTCATCTTTAGTTTATGGGGGAAATGTTTTTTGTTTACAAAATTAAGCTCTTTTATTTTTATGTCAGTTCTAGCTTTGTACTGAGTTTTGCTGAGGCTATCCTTGGTTTTCACGATAAAGAAATTTGACCTTTTCACTTTTTACAGGGCTTGATTGACTTACTTGGTTTCCTGATCCTAAATATTAAGATGTTTTATTTTCCTTCTTCTCTGTGAATACAGGTCTCCCTAAAATATCCACAAACCTATTCGGGGAATTTAATAAGGTTTTCCTTGTAATTTGGTTCTACTGTTCTGAGACTGCCCATTGGGAATTTCATTTACCCATAAGAGACTGACATTCTTACATGGCGTGATTGCAAATTTTGTTTTTAAACTAATATCATAAATATCTTCAATTGATTTTACTTAAATGTGAGTATAATTTACATAAAATTTAAAAAGGGATGGTTCTCAACCCTACGGATGTAGATGTTAACTAATTCTTATTTATATAATTTGGGGCCTGGTATGGTCAT
>NC_073237.2:122220000-122280000 GCF_029281585.2 Gorilla gorilla gorilla
AAATGTATAAAAATATTTTATTGTATTGTTGCATTTATGCAATAGGCCTTGACTCTAAAGTGAAAATGATTCACTGAATTAGTTTTTAAAAAATATATTCTGTGAAGTTTGTAAAAAATAAAGGAATATTAGTTTCTCTTGCCTAAATTATGAGATTTATGTGGGTTGAAGATGTCATTTGAGGAAGGAGGATCCAAACAAAAATTAAGACTCATCTACTCATGTTTTAATTTTCTTTATTTTCCTATTAGCTAGAAATTATTATATAAATGACAGAAAAACACAGTTATAAATGCTCATTAGTACCATGTAATGTGTAGGATTGTGGGATAAGTGTTATTGTTCATGTCCACATTAAAATGAAATAACTTCAGACATTGCCAAAATATGGTTGCTGGGAGTTAAGTTTATTCACATAAGACATAATTATGTTGGTGAATGTATAGGGAAATTTTCAGGAAAATTTCAGGTCATTTTAGAAAAATATTTTGAGAGCTTAAAAAGATTTATTTTCAAATAATTTACCTAATTAGGAATTCATACTGAGGAAATAGAGACATTTGTAAAGATAAACACATGAAGATGGTTACCACTGCAATATTCTCCCCACCTCCTTCTCTCTTAAATTTTTATTAGGGTGAATTTTGAGTCACATCACAGAAGACAGAATATTACAGCACCAAACAGCAAACACAACCAACTTATGGCCAATCCTGCCCCATTGTCACCTCCATCAGCTTTCTCCTACATTTTAAAAAGTAAATCCAAGACATATTATTTCACCTGTAAATATTTCATCATGTACCCCTAAGAAATCTTTAAAAAACCATAAAATTTCACTGTATCATTATTACACCAAAATATGAACCATAATTCCTTGATATCATATATCCAAATTGTTTGTTTGAACAGAATGCAGGTAAGGTCTACTCATTGCAGTTGGTTGATGTATCTTTTATGTCTTTTTAAATTTAAAGCTGCTTTTCCTTTTTTTTTTTTTTTTTTTACCCTTTGTAATTTTTTGTTGAAAAAATTGGGTTGCTTGTCCTGTAAGTTCCCAGTCTGTATTTTCTGATTGCATCCCCATGGTATAGTTTAACATGTTCTTCTGTTCTTTGTATTTCCTACAAGTTGAGAGTTGGATCTGTAGGCTTAGTAAAATTCAGGTTTAATTATTTATTTTCCTGGAAGAATTGCTTCATAGGTTGTGTAATGTTCTTATATTAGGTGGCACATATTGTCTGCTTTTCTCTTTATTGGTAATGTTGGCGGCTATTGGTGATCAATGCCTATATCTGTTAGTTTATTTGGGGTAGCAAAATAGAAATATTATATTATTTCTTTTCAATTTATTTCTTATACTAATTTGTGAAGAGAAAATTTCCTATATCTACTACTTAGTTACTGAGGGGTCTAGTTTGCAGCATTATTCCTAAAAGGACAAATTGGAAACAGTTGAAATGTCCAACAATAGGTGAATTGATTAAATTATGTTATAGCTGTGTGATAGAATTCTACATAATTATTTTGAATCATGTTTGTTTTAGAAGAATACCCAATAATATGGAAAAAGTCCAATGTATTAAATTTATAAAGCAGCAATAAATAGTAAAATAGTAGTAGTAAATAGTAAAATAGTGGTATGCTCATAATTGTTTTCCCAAGTACTTTTAAATAGGACAAAAATACTGAAAGAATAAAGACCAAATATTTATATTATATAATGGTTACCTTTCAGTAGTGGAATTACGATTTTTAACATTTTTTTCTTTATACTTTTCTTTATTTTCCTTATGCTTTGCTGTAGTTTCCAACTTTTTTTTTTTTAAACTGTGTTTCAAATGAGCAAAATATGGTCTAGGGACTGAATCTTCTATAGTAGGCTATCTTGTCCCATCTTTCAACCTGTAAATTTAACCTGTAGAATGGTTGTAATTGTAGAGGCACAAATAGATCACTGCAATCTAAATTAAGTGCTGTCTCCCCTAATAGCTTTTTGTGATAGGTGTGTTTCTTATTATCTTTGTACACCCAGATGCCTCATACAGGGTCTGGCACAGAGCAACATTAGTAAATATGGTGAATTGAGTAAGTGCTAGGGTAGGCTGACCTAGAGTCATTGCTAGGTCTAATGCGTTGATGGTTCACATCCAGCTCATTGATGCTCCTTTATCCTGCGTGACTTACTTTGTGTGAAATATTTCCATCTCTGCTTTAGAGAACAGATCTCTCTGGAGAGCCGGTTTAGAGAACAAATCTCTAGTTTGGCATCTGTAGGGTAGAACATTTCAAATATCCACACTATCTCATGAACAATGATCAGTTCTCTGGATTAGTACATCTCTCACCTAAAATCACCTCAAGGTATAGTCTCTTGATTCCAGCAGTCTTCCACATTTTAGTTTTTAATCTTGTTCTACATTATTTTTATTTTTAGTTATTTAGGGGTAAAAACATTGTGGTTTATTTTGAAAGTTGATCACATCTAGTTTCATGCATGTCATTATTTTGCCTTCCCAGGAATACAATAGTTGTGTCTTATACTACTTACTTTTTTCTCCCTCAATATCTAGTACTGTGGTAGATGCACAGTAAGTATTGTTGAATTAATTAGATTGGTGCTATTGCATTATTGCTATAAAGGTAACATTGTTATGGTCAGTAGCATTTAGAATAGAAGACAAATAGTCTTACTACATTGTCCTCATTGACTTGCTATCAAGTTAAAATTTAGTGTGGGATCAGAAATTAAGTTTATTGAAATTCTAATTCGTTCAAAAGGGTTTACTGAGTGCCTAATATTTGCTGGGTATTGTTCTAGACGGTAGAGATACAGTATTGAATAAAAGAAAAACAAATACCTGCCCTTATGGAACTTACATTCTTGTGGATCTGTTCATACATAACTTGCTACCATGTACATTCTGTGATAGTGCATAATAATTTTCAGGGAGTCATCAGCAACAGGCTAGATAAGGTTGATCTAGAGTCAAGTATCTATTAGCTTTTATATGGTTTTGTGCAATAGCTTGGTAAAGAACAGAAACACTTATTGGACACTTATAATGTGCCAGGTACTCTATTAAGAATTTTGATATACCTTATCTTATTTAACTCTCACAGTACTTTTAGGAAGTTGGTAGAATTTCTGTTTTCTTTAGTGAAAAAAATGGAAGCTCCGAGATGTTAATCAGCTTGCTCAGGATCACATGGCTAATAAGTGAGTGGCAGAACCTTATTCAAACACAAGTCCTTCTGATTCCAAAGGGCTTTTTCTATAAGCATTGTTGTAAGAGAATGTTCCATAAATTCTCAGTTGTTGAATTTTTCAGGATGATTTATTTACAGATATAACAGATAGGCTGTGATGTCCTCATGTGTGCTTTATTTATTGTGCTATCCTTTATGTAGCAGCATATCCATAAGGAATGAAAGGATATCAGGGTGCACATGGTGGATTTAAAAAAAAAAAAGGAAGGATAATGTAGGAGTCAGTTTGTTAGGCAGAAGAAGGTCATGTTAATGTTCCAAAGTGACTTGAAGTGCTATGTCACAGTGTTTAACATGCACATTTTAAAATGGTACACATAACGAACCAAGAGTAGATGTTATTCTGGTTTATCATTACCATGTTTCATTGATTCTAAGATGTTGATTCTTCCCTCCTCATTTTAGCATTTCTGAAATCAAGATGCCTCTTATAATCAATATCATGTCATAGTTTAATTGACATAAGTTTTTCCTTCTTTACAGTAGCACATAAAATCATGATGAGTCTTAGATTTGATGAAATATAATTATTTATATTTTGGCAACACCCTAATTATCAATATACATTTTATTTCCTGAAGGCTGCATAGAAGTTATTTCAATCATCAGATTATTAATTTGTGTTTTTAGTGCTTTAGATGCATTAGATAAATGCTTATACTTAACAATTACCATGCAGCTTTAACGTTTTTACTTACTCAACAGTGTAACTGTTTGGGTGTTTTCAGAACATCTGTTAATATGCCAGCAAACCATAGGTATATTGGATTATTAATATATTTTGAAGAATTACGTATTATGTACTTTGTGCAGTAATGTATCATGGTTCCAACGAAACCATCAGGCTTTTCAAGTCATTAACTCACTTTTTAAAAAGTCCTTAAATATATATTTAGATGAACCACTTAACTGTGATTTTGACGTCTTAGTCTATTTCTTTTGATAATTAATGCTACAGGAGGCAACCTAGTAGATTAATATTAAATTGTAGCGTTAAATTTTACTAACAGAAATAGAGTGAAAATGCCTTGTTCCTTTAAGTTTTGTTCTTATACCATCTATTTCCACGAGAGTCTGCAGAATTTTCTGAATGATGGGAGGTTTGGCACGATTTGGAACATATGTGTCTTTGATTTTCACGTTGTTCTAACTGATGTCAAAAGGAGTTTTTGCATTGGCAGCCTGAAGCCAGTCCATGGCATTTAGTATCTAGGTACACTGGAAGTTCAGATTTAAAGTTGAGCAAAATGCTGACTTGTGCTTTTTTGACATGCTTTGCCTTTTGAAAACATAGTAATTATGATGTTATATATATTAATTTTCAGTGTTTCCTACATATTATTTAAATATCCAAACCATAGAAAACATTATTTTTAAGTAGTAGTCTTTAAGTAAGGTAGGATGCAATTGGTATAAGTATGAATTTACATTAAGAAATTAGAAATTTTAAAGATTTAGTAAGAATAAAGTTAGTATTATACTGAAAAATTATAATTTGTAAAGCTTCTCCCCTTGTTTTATGCAGAAGTCTAAATAAGCACATGAATTAAGTTTGTAAGCCTTATAAAAACTAAAGATAAAACTGTTTGAGAAAATCAACATTTTAAATCATGCTAAATCTCTTCCTATTTTTACTCATCCTCTTGCAGAGCATTGACAAAAATATGAAATTGATTTGGTTGAAGGGTGTTAAAGAGCCGACAGCCAAATGTCACAAACAATGAATGGCTGCAGTGTTGAAAAAATCAATAGGGAGGTTAAGCTGGTCTTGTGAAAGACTTGGCAGACTGCTCTGTTCCAGGAAGATATCTGTCTTCTGGCCTTGGTTGCATGATCAAAAGGAAAACTTGATAGGTTTAATGAAGAGAGATACTGTAAAACTGACAGCAGAAATATAGACACTGTGGTAAACCATAGTGCACATCAGTGAGTGGAGCTATTAGATATATTTTTCAGCCTGAAAAAATACTTATGGGTAGAGATGTCAAAAATATTAACATTCTTTTACTTTTTCATCAGTTCCTCTATCAGCTAATAAATTTGCCTTAAGTAAACAAAGGTTTGCATCTGGCTAAGTACGTGAGATGTTTAAAGTGCGAGACACAATAATTGCTGTGTTAATTAGTAAAAGAATTTCCCAAATCTGTTGATTATAATGTTTAAAATCTAAATCAACATTATATCTTTGCCATTCGCAGATTGTGTCCAAGGTATTAAGAAAGATCGACAGCCTAGGTAAAAAAGACAGCCATTGACTTATCAATGAAAATAGAAAGTCCGTCATTGAAAACCAAGGTGGGATTTATGATTCATTAGTACACCCCACAGGCCATTAGGAGATATTTTATAGAAGCATCTTTTTTAACACGTTAGTTGATAAACAGTATGTTGGCCTAAAAAATACTTCACTGCGATTGTTTTGTTCAGAGCTATATATTATGAAGCCTGACATTTTAACACATATCAAATAAGATTAAGATCATTTATAGATATGTTTCTTTGCAGTTTACTGTAGTTTGTTGTTTATCAGCTGTATATTAAGTAATATTTTGTCTGCATTATTTTTTCACCTGAATTTCTTAACTTTTATTATACTATGAAATCAATTATTTCTTGGGTGCTCACTGTGTATTAGTCATTGGGGTGCTGATACATGCTTCTTAATTAAAAGCATTTGTTTAGAAGTTTAGAGATTTCAAAAAATTTTTGCTGCTTTTTTTTTTTTTTTTTTTTTACAAAGAGGCAGCTCCATTTTATTTTATTAGCCTCCCTTAGATGTGGCAGTCTTTTTGTGTATGTCTCTGAGTGGATTTAAGAAAAAGACACCATTAGTTTAAAATTCCCAAATGTGGTATTCAGTTTGGAGAAGATGATAACCTGTTTAAAAACAAATAAATAAAAAGAGCAGAAAAAAAGGGAAAGATGTCTGGCAGATTTTCTGCAAGTGGACGCTGTAATAAAAATGCCCCCTACTTTGTCAGGAGGGTATTTGGAGGGCTGCTGCCATATGTTACTTTCCTTTTTAGCTGGGATTATGCCATCATTATTGCTGATAAAAGCTGTTTACTGCCTTGGCAAAGGAATGATGCTTGGAGCAGTTTTGGAAACCGCCATTCAGTTTACAAAAAAGTTCATTTAGTGCCAGATGCTAGAATCCTAGGTCTTTGTTATCTTTTCCCATTATTAGATCCAGCCATTGTCTTCTTTTTTTCCCTTTATAGTAAAATGTTGCTTCTTACTACCTGTTTTAATTCAAGCCGTTAATGTGGGAGGTTATCTAAATTATTACATTCTTCATGTTAACTGATCAGTACTAAAGCTGGGCAATTTGGCTTTCGGAACAATTGTGACCAGATTTGGAATAAGCACTGTAGTGTGCAATGAGGTTCCAGTTTCTAAACAGCCTGAATGTGTACTCTCTTTAGTACCATTGCACATCAAGGAGAGCTTGGTTCTGTGTTTGAATAAACTGTTGGCCAATAGGCAATCTCTGGAAACATTGAAGGTGGGAATTGTTTTGGGTCAAGTTATAACATTGTTTTTATCCTGTTGTGAAACATTTCCCAGGAAATGTTAAATTCATAGTTGTTATAACTTTTTCTGAGAATATTACCTTTCCAGTTATTTTTCTGAGACATTTCTTCTGCTTTTAAACACAACAGTTAGTAGTGACTGCATGATTGGATTGCACTGCCCTAGGAACTTGTAAATGCAAATAGTAATAGACTTTTTTGTTGTTAATTAGCATACAATACTAAGTAGGCCTTTGATGCATACTTAATACTCCAGCTTTGTATAAGGCAAGTAGATTGTTTTATTTTTAGTGTTTTGTCAACATTTTATTAAAATACATTTATCTCTCAGTGTCTAAAAACATTCTTTTTCTCAACTTGCAGGACTGTCCAGTGGAGTCAGGATCTGTATAAAATGTGATGTGTTGGCCCACCCAGAGATTATACTGTTGGCCATGTTAGTATTATGCTTCAACCATCTTTTTCCACACCTCAGAATTTAAATTGTACTCCTTACCTGAATTAAGAATGACTTTAAGTGCAAAACTAACTCTTAAAAAGAATGCTGACAAATTAAGGTCTCACTGATTTACCTCAAAATATAGCCATGATTTCCTCAAGTATTGTATACTTTTACTCTGATGCTCTCTTTTTCTAGGAACGGTTGCCAAGAGGACAGAGTCCAAAAATTAGTGTAAAAAACACATTTTTTTACTGGACTTTTCTGAGACTTGATTTTCTCTTTATAAAAAATGTAGATAATACCTGTTTGTAAGGGTGTTATGAAAAGAGCCTGGGAGATCATTTTTACAAAAAGAAGAATATCAGTCATCTGTTAGAATACTGTAGAATACACCAAAATGTAGCTGACCCGGGATGCCACAAATGGCCCCCTAACAATTCAGACTTTTGGGTGACTTTAGGTGGGAAAAGAAAGGAAAATCCATCTTCGAATGTATCCAAGTGCAAAGTTTAATGATACGAAATTTCAATGTCAGATTGAAGTTGAAAATTTAGAATCACCTGGGTGAAAGGGTTAAGTGTCCTTATTAAAGATTGCAACTATTTGAGTTTATGTGTACCTGCTGTTTTTCAGAAATAATTTTTGATGGTTATGAGTGAATACTTATTAGTTTCTTGAATTAACATGAACACAATTTAAAAATAATTCTTAAAATAAAACCCAAGTAAAAAGTTTTTAAGCTGAAGCTATATTTTAGGGAGTAAATACTTTAGCTATGCCCAATATGAGTTAATAAATGGACACTGACATGAAAAATATGCATTTATTTAAACAAGAAACATTAATTGGCTGGTGGATACACACACACACACACACACACACATACATATATACAAACACGCAAATACACATACACATGCACAACATGGCACTGTAATCGGAATCTCTGGAGAGCACCAAGCTTTGCACCAATATAGACCTGCTATTTTAATTAACTAATTAATTTTTGTTTTGTTTTTGTTTTTGTTTTGAGACAGGGTCTCACGCTGTTGCCCAGGCTGGAGTGCAGTGGTGTCATCTTGGCTCACTGCGCCCCCAACCTCCTAGGCTCAAGTGATCCTCCTACCTCAGCCTCCCTAGTAGCTGGGGCTACAGGTGAACCTCACCATGCCCAGCTGATTGTTGTGTTTTTTTTTGTAGAGACAGGGTTTTGCTATGTTTCCCAGGCTGGTCTTGAACTCCTGAGCTCAAGCGATCTTCCTGCCTCCGCCTCCCGAATTGCTGGGATTACAAGGTGTGTGCCATCATGCGCAGCCCTAATTTATTTTTAATATTAAAAAATTTAATCTATTGGACACCCCCTGCTTCCCAAATAATTGCCCTTCAAATTGTATTTGCAGAATTGTTAGTGAAAAGGCCATTAATTGTACAAATTAACATTTCTTCTCTAGTTATCTAAATACACCTTTATAATTTTTAGTGAATGAATGTGTTTCATTCATCTTACTCAAATAGCTTTAGCTAATTCAGTTGTCTCAGATTTTCCAAGAGACTAACATGTCATTGCTTTCTTTCCCCATTTTCATAGTCATATTCATTTGTACTTAAGACTTATAAGCATTGCAATCATTGTCATTTAGGACAATTGAAAGGGAACTTGGGTTGAAAGAGTTTGTGTTTTGGTTATCAAGTTGCCATGGGTTCCAAACTCCCAGTTTTGCTATTTATTACAGTTATGGCTTTAAACTAGTTACTGGACTTTTCTGAGATTTGGTTTTCTCATTATAAAAAATGTAGATAGTATCTGTTTGTAAGGGTGTTATGAAAAGAGCTTGGGAAAAAGTGGGTACTCTGTAAATAGTAGATATTTTTATTATCAGTAAGCAAGATTGTATCAGCATGAGATGACTAAGTCAAATTAAGTCAGTTTAGTTTTATCTTTCTGGCTTATCTGCATGGAATGCTCTTGACATGAATTCTGTCTTTCAATGGTTGATTCACTTAAGCCATACTGCATTATTTGCAGATCAGGAAAAGTTAGAGATGTCATCCGCAAGAACTTACAACAAAACTAAGCAGAATGGAATCAACTTCAGTTTCATTTTAGTTGAGAATCAGTCCAAGAATGAATAACTGTACTATATTTAATTTTATAGATTGAGTTTAGGATATTTTTATTAACATTTTTTTACAGTGACCTAGTTTTTCAGTTTCCTTATACCAAATAATTTAAAAATTATTTGTAAGTTATTTATAAATCTAGTAACATATTTACAGAATTTATACAGTACTTTAATATATTCCTATAAACTTCTTCTTATATATAGTATTAGTGCTTCCTATTGGTATATGTTTTATTCTAATTGATCTTGACTTACTTTCTTCAAGGTAAAGATTTTTTTCTTTTTAAAAAAATTCCTTCAAATGATAAATATCCCTTCATCAAATTTTAGATGTCATGTTGACAGTATATCAAAACTATGCTTTTGCTAGGGCACAGTATTACTTTTGGTTAAGTGTGTGGGTTTTGTTGTGATTTTGCTTTCATTCTAATTCTATAGGGAGCATGTGACTTTTTCCCCTGTTTGGATAGATGCATCTAGAACCAAATGAGGGCAATAAAGTCTAATAGAAAGCTTTACAAATGAAAGTTTTGTTTCTGTTTGTGCAATACCTTGTTCCCCCTTCACGTATCCTGGGAAATCATACTGATCAATAGTTCCCATTTCAGTACAACTGCAGCAAGCATTACAACTGTGTAAAATTTACAACATTGTCTGCTGTAAATTTTAATTGGAAAAACCTTATAGCTTTGCGCTCTATCTTTGGAGGTTTAAATCTATATGATTTTTTTTAAATAAAAAAATTTACAACATAATATCATGTCATACAATTTTTATGGACATATAATATAAATAGGCCCAAACCATAGCCTTATTGGAAAAAAATAACTATAAAAATATATTTTAATGCTTAGTGCGTTAAACATTTTTGCTATAGAAACAATGGACTTGGTAAAGTAATTTAATGAATGTCATAAATAATTATGAACAATCTCAGATGAGAGATATTAACAAATAAATATATTAATAAAAGATATATTATCTGGTTTCTCTGTGTCCCAAGTGGGGCCTCTTTTTGAATCAATGTAAAATACTCTGTATAGAGCTAGTGTTCTGAACTGGAAGAGTATGAGAAAAATGTTGCTTTCTGCGCTGCTTTATTTCTGTCACAGGTCAGGCTTAAAATGCTGTGTGATACAGTTGTTGACTCTAATCTGGGCATAAACACAAGTCCTCAAGCACCAGCCCAATTAATAATTTGCATAATTAACATGCATATTAAATAGGGACTGGCCTTGCATCTGTATTTGCAGTGATCGGGGTAATGAGGGCTAACGGAGCGGCGCCTCGGGCCTGTGTTAGCAGACGTGTGGCAGTAGTAATTTTTGCTTGGATTGACAACTGCTAGACAAGCAGTCCCAGCATAAAACTAAACCCCGTTTGGCAGTATTAATCGTTGACAAACTGCTCTTAAAGCTGTAACATTGTTTCTGTCAGTTGTTTGGTTTGATGTCACTGTTAGACATAATAAATCAATAGTGTCAGAATTTGGGAATGTTTATAGCTAGCAATGTTTATTATTTCATATGACTGTCATGTACAAATAGTGGTTATCATGGTTGCCTCTAAATTATCAAAGACAGAATATTGCTTTGAATATACTTCTGTAATTCTTGTTTCAATGAATTGCCATCTGGAAATGCTTTTGGTTGGTATGCCTGCCCAATTCTATTGTAATATTCATTGTAATATTGGTGCCATATGTCCTGTTCCATGATTTTTAAAGGAATATACAGTTTAATTTCTTGAAAGTTCATTTAGCTATAAATGAAGAAGATATACCTAGCTTATCCAGCTTTATCTTCATTCAGAAATTGATATTAAATATGTGTGACAGAGTGCAAGCATACTGTGTTTCTTCAGAATAGTTTGAATTTCAGGGGATTTAAACTATATATAGGAAGGAAATATATCGTTGGCACTTATTGTTTATAGAGAAAGTACAGGCTGAGTATCCCTTGTACAAAGTGCTTGGGACCAGAAGTATTTTTGGAGTTTGAATTTCTTCAGATATTGGAATATTTGTGTTACTGGTTCAGAATCCCTAATCTAAAAATCTGAAACCCAAAATGCTCCAGTGAGCGTTTTGTTTGAGGGTCATGTCAATACACAAGACGTTTTGGATTTTGGAGCATTTCAAATTTCAGATTTTTGGATTAGGGATTCTCAACTTGTATTCAAGATACAGATAAGTCCCTTCTCTCCCCATTCTTCCCTTCTACTCTCTCATTTCTCCAAAAGCTTTAGGTAAACATTTACATATAATCCCTCTCTCCCATCTGACCCCCAGTACCACATATTTTAAGACTTTTCTTCATTTAGACTTCAAAAACATTTCTTTAAAACTTACCTCAAGAAGTGATATTATCTTTATTGTTATTCCATTAAAAGCCACTCCTATTTACAGTATTTTTGGTGGAACAGAATTTTACATGTGAAATTACTAGCTATACATGAAAATGTTTATTATATAGCTATAACATGTTTATGATAAACTGTAGTAAAATAATAAAGCCTATTTTCAATTACTTAGGAAGAATTTTGGATCTTTCTGCATAGCATTTTGATGTTTCAAGTAAAAGTATATGTAAACACATTATATGTGAATCAGGGGATTTTATAACCTGCAAAAATCTTTTCTTTAGCAAACAAGTAGTCACTTTTAAATTATGAGCATAAGAAGTGCATTAGTTTTAAAAAGGTGTAGTCAATTGGAGTAAGGCTGCCCTTAGCTTGTCATAAGAATATTTTCACATAAAAGAGGCCATGCATAAATTCAGAAAATTATTAGAGTCCGTAGGTAGAAAAATATGAAATTATGAGCATTAACAGCATTAAGGCCGGGTGTGGTGGCTCACTCCTATAATCCCAGCACTTTGGGAGGCCAAAGCGGGAGGATCACATGAGCCTAGGAGTTCAAGACCAGCCTGGGCAATATAGGGAGACCCCATCAATAGAAAAAAATTAAAAAATTATCTGAGCGTAGTGTTGCATGCTTGTAGTCCTAGCTACTTGGGAGGCTGAAGAGCATTTAGTAAGGCATTTGATAAAAAGCAAGTGTGGTCTGCTAATTATACCTCTCGTTTATATATTGTTTAAGCTATAATTTTAAAGCTTATTTCCCATTTATTGTATATCTGTACATGTGCATATCGTATACATATGATAGCATAATGCTAAACGGCAGCCATATGTAAAAGGTAACAAGGGGATTTTCAGGATATAAATGAAATGTCGTAAGTAATACGACTGTTTCTTAAAAATCAATACACTGGAATCAGTGAATTTAAATGAATGGGGTTCCATTCAAAAGTGATATTTCTAGAAAGTAAATGCATATTTCACTTTTGGGGACCCTACTTTTGAAAGACTTTGGTCCATTTTTTTTTTTTTTTTTTTTTTTAAGATGAAGTTTCACTCTTGTTGCCCAGGCTGGAGTGCAATGGCATGATCTCGGCTCACTGCAACCTCCGCCTCCTGGGTTCAAGCTATTCTGCTGCCTCAGCCTCCCGAGTAGCTGAGATTACAGGCACCTGCCACCATGCCCGGCTAATTTTTGTATTTTTAGTAGAGACAGGGTTTCACCTTGTTAGCCAGGCTGGTCTTGAACTCCGGATGTCAGGCGATCCACCATCCTTTGCCTTGCAAAGTGCTAGGATTACAGACATGAGCCACCGTGCCTGGCCAACTTTGGCCCATTCTTTTAATTATCTTTAATAGTGGTAAATATAAAATGAATAGCTAGAGATAGTAGTAAGTTAAATGAGGTTGAGTGACTACAGCTTCTGCCCATAGACAAGTCTAAGGCCTGTGCATGTTTACAGGGAGAGGTCAGGTGGCCCACAGAGGGTGATGGAGATTTCTAGAGTAGGAGAAATGATAGTATAGGCCAGGATCAGGGAGGTGATGAGATAAGAGAAAATAGTTAGATTGCTTTTCATCTTTCAGGTCTCAGCTTAAATGTCACCTCTTTGAAAGGACTTTCTTAATTGATTTTGCTAAAGTCGGTCTTCCCTGTTATTTTTGGGCTCTGTCCTTCAGGTATATGTAGCCTCTTGATGTTTCAGTCAACAAACCATTTGATGACTGTTGCCTGGTTGTGCTTGAAAACCTTCTTGTGACATATGGTAAGAGCAACAGAACACCAGCATCAAAATTTATGGAATGAGTATCAGTGGCTTGGAAGAAAATTAATAGTGGAGTCCTTTTTTTTGTTTGTTGGAGACGGAGTCTCACTGTGTTGCCAGGCTGGAGTGCAGTGGCACAATCTTGGCTCACTACAATCTCCACCTCCTAGGTTCAAGCAATTCTCCTGCCTCAGCCTCCTAAGTAGCTAGGATTCCAGGAGTGTGCCACCACACCCAGCTAATTTTTGTATTTTTAGTAGAGATGGGGTTTCACCATGTTGGCCAGGATGATCTCGATCTCCTGACCTCGTGATCAGCCCGCCTTGGCCTCCCAAAGTGCTGAGATTACAGGTGTGAGCCACTGCCCCTGGCCAGTGGTGGAGTACTTTTTAAGAAATGCTGTATCACCAACATTCTTGATTACACAAAGGATGATATTGTATGGAAACATGGACATTGAGAACTCTGAGTCAATAAATGATTCAGAAGAGTCAGATTTGAATGTGAATTACTTTTAGGACAATATTAAATTTATTTTATATGTATTTTTCTTTTCATGTATGTACAAGAGTGATGTACAATTTTTATTTTATTTTATTTTGAGACATGGTCTCACTCTGTCGCCCAGGCTGGAGTGCAGTGGCGTGATCTTGCCTCACTGCTGCAACCTCTGCCTCCTGGGCTGAAGTGATCCTCCCACCTCAGCCTCCTGAGTAGCTGGGACTACAGGCACATGCCACTACACCTAGCTAATTTTTGTATTTTTTGTAGAGATGAGGTCTTGCTTTGTTGGCCAGGCTGGTCTTGAACTCCTGGGTTCCAGTGATCTGCTTGCTTCTGCCTCCCAAAGTGCTGGAATTACAGGCAAGAGCCACTGTGCCTGGCTGACACGACATGATTTTTTTTTTTTTTTTTTTTGAGACGGAGTCTCTGTCACCAGGCTGGAGTGCAGTGGTGCGATCTCAGATCACTGTAACCTCTGCCTCCCAGGTTCAAGCGATTCTCCTGCTTCAGCCTCCTGAGTAGCTGGGACTACAGGTGCTTGCCACCACACAGCTATTTCTTTGTTTTTTGTATTTTTAGTAGAGACGGGGTTTCACCATGTTGACCAGGATGGTCTCGATCTCTTGACCTTGTGATCTGCCCACCTCGGCCTCCCAAAGTGCGGGGATTACAGGCGTGAGCCACCATGTCCGGCCCTGACATATGATTTTTAAAATTGGTGTTTAAAAAGTCTAAAAGGCCTTTTCAGTAAGTATAGTAGATACTTTCTAAGAATTAAGAAATATTGTACCCTAGTGTAATTGACAGAGTTTAGATTCTATGAAATGCTATAGTAACAGGTTAATACACTGTGGGAAGATGAGATGAAGTGATGAAGAAACACCTAAGAAACCAGCATTTCTTATCACTGGTTACTAGGTGTTTCTTCATCACTCTTTTTTTCTATCTCACACAATTTTCCCTGTTCTTAATACTTAGCTTTGCCCCGTGTTTTTATTTCCTTCTCTTTTTACTAATCATACCTGAGCAATTTTTTTTCTAATTATGTAATTCCCCAGTTAAGAACCTTTTAGTTCCAAAGTGGGTGTTATTCTTGAAATTTGAGAAGTCCCTGTCTCCTTAGAGAAGCAGGCAACGATGGGGAGAATGGCTTATAAACCAGTAGAGGGTGTTCCAAAGTGTGTTCCATGGAACAATTGAAGGATAATGAGGAAGGAGAATAAACTGTCTAGGGTCAGAGTGAACTTGAGAAATGCTAGACTAAACAGAATATTGCAGAACTTCTCAGAGCATTTAAAATGATGATATACTTTGGGGTTCCCCATGAGAGTAATATAATAGGCAGCATTTCTTAAAATTTTGTGACTTGGAACCATTAAAAGAAAATCTGATTAGTATCCTGAGGGACCAGCATCAAGATAACACACTCTTTTTGAGAAGAATTTTGGGAGTCAGTTATTAGAGTGTACTGCCTGGCTGTCCAGCATCTCCTAGATCAGCACTCCCCAACGTTTTTGGCACTAGGGAGTGGTTTCATGGAAGACAATTTTTCCATGAATGGGGGTGGGGGAGGATGGTTTCAGGATGATTCAAGTGCATTACATTTATTGTGCACTTTATTTCTATTATTATTACATTGTAATATATAATGAAATAATTACACAACTTACCATAATGTAGAATCAGTGGGAGCCCTGACTTTGTTTTCCTTCAACTAGACGGTCCCATCTGGGGATGATGGGAAACAGGGACAGATTATCAGGCATTAGATTCTTGTAAGGAGCGTGCAACTTGGATCCCTTGCATGCACAGATCACAATAGGGTTCATGGTCCTGTGAGAATTTAATGCCTCTGCTGATCTGACAGGAAGCAGAACTCAGGTGGTAATGTGATGGGGAGTGGCTATAAATACAGATAAAGCTTTGCTTGCTTGCCCGTCGCTCACCTCTTGCCATAGGGCCTGGTTTCCAACAGGCCGTGAACCAGCACCCGTCCGTGACTTGGGGATTGGGGATTGCTGTCCTAGATTATAGAAGACACAGATAGGAAAGGCATGAGGTATCGTCTGGTATAAACATCTTGTTTAGAAATGGGAAAATTGAGTCTCAGAGAAATAGGCGACTTGCCTGTGCTCATATAGCTCATTTTGTCTTTTATTTTTATCAGTTGTGCATGCATAACATAAAGACTAACATTTATTGTGCCTGGCGCTGTTCTGATTACTTCCTATGTATTCATCCACATGACAAGCTGGGTAACTTGTGGCCATGCCACATCAGTATTTAAATCTACACTTTCTAGAAAGCTCTGGAGTCTTCATGGAGAGAACTCCTTCGGATTGGTTGATTTCATAATTGTGAGGAAAAATGATTTTCTATATGGCCAGAGGGCTCAAGGAAACTTCAGTACTTTTTTCTACGAAGAGGTCTTATTTCTTGTTTCCTGGAGAATAAGTCAGGAGCAATTACCTGTGAGTATGTTCTTATATTAGGCCTAAATCATGTGTCTTTGTGAAAAGAAATTCAGTAATCTGAGAGAAAATAATTGTGTTTCTTAGGGAATTTCTGTAGTATCTTTATGACTATATTTGTTCTAAATTATAGATGGTGGCCTTATCTGCAGTGCTTCGTTAGATAGATGAAAATATAAGTTTCTTTCCATAATAATTCCTGTTTAGTATGATTTATAAAATTATTATTACTATGTTTTAACAGTAATCTGGATGTTTCTGGTCTCTCTAAATGAGCATGGACTCCATTCCTATAGCCCCAGTGGGAATTTCAGTAATAAGGAAGAACAGATCTGATTGTTTTTGCATAACATTTCTCTTTTCAAAAGACCCCAAAGCACCTTATAAATGGAAGGATGGTGTCACCTGTCTGGAGTACTAAACTCATTTAAGTCAAACCTATTATAAAAAAGCTAAGGATTAGAAGAGACAAAGATTATGTAGTTTTACCTGTAGAAGAATGTGAAATTGTCATTAGCCTATAGCCTGTTTTCATAAGTGGTTGATGTGAGAAGACCTCTGAGAATCATGTAGTTAAGTTAGGCTTGGTAATGTGTCAGGACAAAGTGTGTTATATGTAGCTTACCTGCTTGCGTGCCTTCCCTGTTTTACCCCCAGTTTTTTTCCCCCACAAAAGAAAATAGCTTTTTTTTTTTTTTGGATTATAAAAGAGTCTTTGCTAGCTGTTAAAATATTTAAAAAACGTTGAAAAGTGTTTGAAAAAAGCAACGGTCACGTAAATCCCATTGCTCAGAGATTACCACTCTTCTAAATAGTGTTGAACACATATATATTAATTGTCAAAAGTGAGTTAAATATGGTGTTGTATAGCTGGCATCTTTCACTGAATAGTATATTGTGGATATCTTTCCATGTTAGCAAGTCATTCTATGTCATCATCTTTACTTGGCTGCATAATATTCCATGTTGCCTTTTTTGTCAGTTTTATCACATACTGTGTATTTGCTTGAATCACAATTAAATATCTGTATAGTTATTTTATACTTTTATGGGGGGTTAGTTTAAAATATGGCATTATTCTAACTAGAAGTGAAATCATTAATTATTTACTGGTGCTTATTGTGTGTTAATCTCATTCTTTGCACTTAACTATCTGCTGCCCTTGTGGGGTTTACATTCTAGTGGAAAGAGAGGTAACATTATAGAACAGGTTAAAAAAGATGAACAAAGACATCTCTCTGCCTAGATTGTAAGAGGGAAACAAACAATCATCATGGCTATTTTATTAGAGGAATGAGAAAGGACCAGAGGCCTCTGTATGTGTCCAGGGAGGTTTACAGATTCATGGTTTTTCAGCTTCTATATCTCGTTTCTAGCTAACAGGGCTATGCTTTGTTCTAAAATGGCAGATGTTATTTGTAACTTTGTTTTAAAATAGCATAATATTTCTGCTTAAAAAATTTCAAAAATGTCAACAATGATTTTTCTTGGAAGTGTTAATATTCCTTCTTGACAGTATCCAAAGCTATACTTTGGTGATTTCCATGGTACCTCAATACTGAATTTGATTACTCTTTGATTAGGCCACTAAATTTTTTGTCTTACTTGCTTTTTTCACCCCTAAGTCATCCATAAAGACGTGAATTGATTTTCATGGTTGTGTTAGGTAAACATAAGTTGTACTACATATGTGTAATTACAAAGCAATTGTAATGGCAAATCTAGGGTCTTGTGACATCTGTTAGTAGGGATCTTCTTATCATATCCCTCAGTGATCATTTGACAAAAATAATACCATGAAGGGATTTCAAAGGAAGCTTGAGAAGTGTAGTTTAACAAGCACACAAATGATGCGTTTCACCCTACATTGATGTCGTTAGGACCATTCACCATAGATGTGTCCCTGGTCCTACCTGAAGTAGTTTTTTTTAAAAAAATCAATTATTTGAATAAAAAAATAGAAGGCATGGGTAATACATTTTTAGATGTTTGAATTTTTAAATGTTGCTGGAGGAATAACTATTCAAGTGTAAAACCATGACTCTAAAAAACGAAATTGTTGGGTGCGGTGGCCCACACCTGTAATCCCAGCACTTTGGGAGGCCAAGGTGGGTGGATCATGAGGTCGGGAGTTCGAGACCAGCCTGGCCAACATAGTGAAACCCCATCTCTACTAAAAATACAAAAATTAGCTGGGCATGGAGGTGCACACCTGTAATGCCAGCTACTCAGGAGGCTGAGGCAGGAGAATCACTTGAATGCGGGAGGTGGAGGTTGCAGTGAGCCGAGATTGCACCACTGCACTCCAGTCTGGGCAACAAGAGCAAGACTCCATCTCAAAAAAAAAAAAAACCACAAAAACAAACAAAACAAAATTTAGTAGATTATAATATTGCACCCAAATCAATTATGAGAATGATGATGATTGTCTTTCTGTCTCTCTCTCTCTATATATATATATATATACACACACATATATACACACACATACATACACACATATATATACACATATACACACACATATATATATATACACATACAGATACATATACACACACACACATATATATTTGTTTTGTTTTGCTTTTGTTTTGTTTTTTGTTTTGAGACAAGGTCTTGTTTTGTTTCCCAGGCTGGAGTGCAGTGACACAATCATGGTTCACTGCAACCCTGACCTCCTGGTCTCAAGCTAGCCTCCCACCTCAGCCTTCCCAGTAGCTGGGACCACAGGTGTATGCCTCCACGCCTGGTAATTTTCATATTTTTTGTAGAGACAGGGTCTCACAATGTTGTCCAGGCTGGTCTCAAACTCCTTAACTCAAGTGATCTGGTCAACTCGGCCTTCCAAAGTGCTGGGATTACAGGTCTGAGCCACTACACCCAGACTGCAGTTTTTTTTTTTTTTTACATGCTTCCTGTGTTCTAGGCACTGTGCCAAGCACTTTGTATGAATTTATTCATGTAGTTTTCATAAGAACCCTATGAGTAGGTACTGTTATACCCATTTTATAAAGAAAATGAAAACCAGAGATGTTACATTGATTTTATTTACATTTGAAAATAGATTGTAGTTCAGTTTCTAGCCATATGGGTAGATTGAATGTGCAGAAAAACCTCACCTGGCATAGAACACTTAAACATGCTGGCTGTACAGTAAAGAACTTCATTTCCAAAGCATGGCTGAGCCAGTGTAGTGAAGTAAGACATAATGTGGGCCAGAAGAAAGGACAGAGAGTGATTCCACAGATATGAGAGCTGGCATTTATTCCAGGGGCGTGGAGTAGGGGTGTCTGTCAGTGCTGACCTAGAATGTAGGTTTTGAAGGGATATGTGCAGCTTAAGAAACAAAATCAGAGCTCTTCACATAAAGCCAGAACCTCTAAAAGGAGAGTACTCTCACAGAGTGAACTTGCCCATGGCCCCAGGTGAGACAGACCTTAGCGATACCCTACGTTCAGTTGATTTGGTAATGGAAATCGTATTTTCCTTATGGCCCAAGAAGGTTCATGATGAAAATTCAGTTTGAAGTGAATTGTTAGTACTCCTAGGTATCTGTAAAATGCCTGTCTTTTCTGGAGGAAAGCACTTAAAACACAGGTGTCTAAAAATTCACACAGATGAATTTTTGAGGGCCACAGGCTCACAATTAAACAATCAAGAAGCAGAAAAAAAGAAAATACCTGAGTTAAAAAAGCCACCATGACTATGAGATAGCAGAAACATCAAACTGCAGGATCAGGCTGAGAAAGTCTGAAGATATTTGTATCATCAGGTACAGCAAATAAGGTAAGCATATTTTTTAAAAATTCAAGATTGAAAGTATGTTGAACCAAACAGGACACCATTAAAAGTAATAAGACAGATGTAAAAAGCAAAGAAAATTCTTAGAAATGGCTTAAGATGAGAATTAGTGGACAATGGATATGAAGAAATTACCTAGCATACAGTACAACAAAGAGATAGAAATATGAAAAAGATGTTAAGAGGATAGAGTAAGAAAGGCCAACAAACATTTAATTTATAGTTCCAGAAATAAAGAATTAAAAAATTGGAGAAGAAGCAATATTCAAGTAGATATTTAGCTGAGAATATGTCAGAATTGATGAAATATACTGGTATTCAAATACAGGTAGCTCGGTGAATTCTAACTGGGATGAATGGGAAGATAACATCACCAAGGTGTATTATAATGAAACTGCAGAACCCAAAAGATTAAAGAAAAAACATTCTCTAAATCAGAGAAAAGAGCAACAATGAATAAACAGACAGCTAACTTCTCAGCAGGAGCAATATGAGCTAGAATCAATGAAATAATTTCAAAGTGCTAAGAGAAATTAGCTAGAATTATCAACCTAGAATTGTCTATCCATGGAAAATACCTGGAGCATGGGCAAAATAAAGGTATCTTCAGACTCATAATTGAAAGCTTTCACTACCAATAGAATTCCACTAAAATAATTTCTAAAGGATATATTTTAAGAAAAAAATAAAAACCCTCAGAAGGAATGTCTGAGTAGCAACAATAATGAGAAAGGAAAATAGGAAATTTGTGGGTGAGTATTGACCATGTAAAAATTTTTGGTAAAATTTGTGGATAAGGGTTAACCATGTGTATTAGTCCCTTTTCACGCTGCTGATAAAGACATACCTGAGACTGAGTAATTTATAAAGAAAAAGAGTTTCAGTGGACTCACAGTTCCACGTGTCTGGAGAGGCTTCACAATCATGGCGAAAGGCACATCTTTTTTTTTTTTTTTCTGAGACGGTCTCAGTCTGTTGCCCAGGCTGCACTATCTCAGCTCACTGAGACAGTAGCATGATCTCAGCTCACTGCAACCTCTGCCTCATGGGTTCAAGGGATTCTCCTGCCTCAGCCTTCCAAGTAGCTGGGATTGCAGGTGTGCGCCATCATGCCTGGCTAATTTTTGTGTTTTTAGTAGAGATGGGGTTTCACCATGTTGGCCAGGCTGGTCTCAAACTCCTGACCTCAAGTGATCCACCCGCCTTGGCCTCCCAAAGTGCTGGGATTACAGGTGTGGGCCACCACGCCCAGCTGAAAGACTCATCTTACATGGTGGCAGACAAGAGAGAATTTGTGGAGGGAAACACCCCCTTATAAAACCATCATATCAGGCTGGGTGATCTGACAGAGCTAGACACTGTCAAACAAACAAACAAACAAACAAAAAAACCCCATCACATCTCATGAGACTTATTTACTATCATGAGAGCAGCTCAGGAAACACCCACTCCCGTGATTCAGTTACATCCCACTGGGTCTGTCCCACAAATTGTGGGAGCTACAATTCAAGATGAGATTTGAGTGGGGACACAGCCAAACCTTATCACCATGTAAAATAATATCTAATTTGTAGAGATTAAAGAAATCAAGATAACTTAAATCTTGGATTTCCAAGTTAAGAGAGTGGTGGTCAGAGTTAAACCATTTTAAGGTTCATTTATTGTCTGGACAAGAATAAAGATTTTGATTGTCAGGAAATACAAGTAAAACCACAGGGAGACATTGTTTATATACCAAATTGTCAAAAATTACAAAGTCTTATAATACCAAGTTTTGCTGAGGGTGTGGAGCAACAGAAACTTTTGTTCACTGGTGGGTATATAAATTGAATAATTTCAGCTTGGAACATTACCTAGCAAAATTGAAGGCATGTATACATACATACCCTACCAATCTAGCAATTCCACTTCTAGATATAAAGTCTTGAAAAACTCACATGTATACCAGAGACGTGTAAAAAGTTGTTTAAATCATTATTGTAAACAATGGCTAAAAACTAGAAAAAATAGGCCAGATGCAGTGGCTCACGCCTGTAATCCCAGCACTTTGGGAGGCCGAGGTGGGCAGATCATGAGGTCAGGAGTTTGAGACCAGCCTGGCCAACATAGTGAAACCCCATCTCTACTAAAAATACAAAAATTAGCCAGGTGTGGTGGTGGGTGCTTGTAGTCCTAGCTATAGGCTGAGGCAGAAGAATCACTTGAACCTGGGAGGTGGAGCTGAAATTGCACCACTGCACTCCAGTCTGGGTGACAGTGCAAGACTCCGTCTCAAAAAAAAAAAAAAAAAATCTAAAAAACCCAGTTGTTCATGAATAATAAAATGGACAACAATAATGAATAGGTCAACAGTGGAATATGACACAGCAATGAGTAGGAATGAACTCTTCCACATTCAAGAACATAATAGCACATGTAGAATGTTGAATGAAAGAAGCAAGGTATAACAGAAAACATTATATAATTCCATTTATATAAAATTCAAACAAAGTAAGAATGAAGCTATAGTGTTAGGGCTGCATAGATGGTAATGTTATTAAAAGGACTGAAATATCTTACTGATAAATCTTTGTATTGATTATAGGTTACAATGATAATATTTCTGATATATTGGATTAATTAAATATATTACAATTAGTTTTACTTTTAAAAAGCTTTAAAATATGACTGCTAGAGAATTTAAAATTACATATGGGGATCTCATTACATTTCTATGGGACAGAGCTCTAGAGGCAAGAATAGAATTGATATTGAGATAGGGCACAAAGGTGCTTCTAGGAAGGTGACAAAGTTGTATTTCTAGACCTAGGTAGTGGTTACATGGATGATGATCTGTGGTCTTTTTCTATATGTATGTGTGTAAAAATGCATCTTTCTGTGTATATATCTTATAATTTAAAAACTTGCACTGAAATACTGATATTGAAGAAGTTTATGGGGTAACCATTAAAAAAATTAGATTGAATAGATTGTATAGCTTCCAGACTAGTAAAGGAAGAAAAATGAAATGGTAGGGGCAGAAAAAATTAGAATGACTGATTCAATCCAAAAGAAGGCAAGAAAGGAGAAGAATAGAAGAAACAAAAGCCGGACAAATAGAAAGTATAAAATGATTTGGGAGAAATAAATCCACATATATCTTATCACAGCACATGTTAAAGGATTTTAAAAGATTGCAAGAGAAAAGGTAAAGATTGTCAGAGGGTACTAAACAAACAAATAGGTACCAAACAAATAACAACATAAACCTGACAACACACTTATTTACAAGAGACATCCCTTATATGAAAGGGTACAGAAAAGTTGATGGTAAGATGATGGGGAAAGGTATACCAACCACTAGCAGAAGGAAAGGAATAGCTATGTGATATCAGATAAAGTAAACTTGAAAGTGAAGGCAAAAAGCATTTCTAGGTTGGGCATAGTGGTTCATGCCTGTCCAGCCGGGAATTCCAGACCAGCCTGGGCAACATAGTGAGACCCCCATCTCACAAAAAAATTTTAAAAATAGCCAGATGTGGTGGCACACACCTGTACTCCTAGCTACTCTGGAGGCTGAGGCAGGAGGATCGCTTGAGCCCAGGAATTTGAGGTTGCAGTGACCTATGATCATGCCACTGCACTCCAGCCTAGGTGAAAGAGTGAGATCTTGTCTCAAAAAAAGAAATAAAAATATAATAATAAATAAACATTTTTAGAGATAAAGAGGGACACTATATCTTGATAAATGGTCCAATTAGACAGGAGAAGTGTAACAATACTAGATGTATAGGCTTAAAAACAGCTTCAAACTATAAAGCAAAAATTGACAGAATTTCGGCCGGGCGCGGTGGCTCACGCCTGTAATCCCAGCACTTTGGGAGACCGAGGCGGGTGGATCATGAGGTCAGGAGTTCAAGACCAGCCTGTCCAACACGGTGAAACCCCGTCTCTACTAAAAAAAATACAAAAATTAGCCAGGCGTGGTGGCAGGCACCTGTAATCCCAGCTACTCAGGAGGCTGAGACAGGAGAATCGCTTGTACCTGGGAGGCGGAGGTTGCAGTGAGCCAAGATTGCGCCACTGCACTCCAGCCTGGGTGACAGAGCGAGACTCTGTCTCAAAAAAACCAAACCAAACCAAAACAAAACAAAACAAAAATTGACAGAATTTCAAGGAGAAATAGATTCCTAATTGTGGGGAGATTTATCATATCCCTGTTGGCAACTGATAGAATAATCAGACAAAAATCTGTAAATATACAGAAAAATTTAATAATACAATTAACAAACTTGACTCAGTGGACATGTGGAGAATATATCACCAGCAACTACAGAATATGCATTTTTTTCCTCAAGAATATGTAGGAACACTGAAAAAAATTAACTATGAGTCAAATTTTAACAAATTGGAAAGAATCAGCATGACACATACCATATTCTCTTATGACAAAACAAGTGGTTATAAATGAACAAATGTAACTAAAAAATAAGTAACTCCTACAACATTTGGAAGTTTAAAATGTTTTCTAAATCATTCTCAAGTCAAAGAAATTGTGGAGAAATTGTCAAATTCTTTAACTGATTAAAAATGATAAAAGTATAGTTTACACCAACACTTAGGAAATATGACTAAAGCTTTATATTATTTTTAGCTTTAAATGTTTACATTATAAAGATTTTTAAAGTCTTCAAGTTAATTAACTAAAATCCAATAGAACCTAAAAGAACAGCTAGATAAACCCAAAGGAAAATAGAAAAAAGGGAATAATAAAAACTTGAAGATGAGTTAAAGAAAAAGAAAACAGATATAATGGAAAGCATCAACAAAGCAAAAGTTTGTGCTTTGAAAATTTATGAAATTGACAAACCTCTGGTAAAGATTTATCAAATGCAAACAAAAAAGAAGGAAAGAAGGAAAAGATACAGAGAAGAAGCACAAATAAATACCACTGGATCTGAAAGAAGATAAAGCATATACAGCAGAAATTAAAAAGAAGGAATATCCTGAACACTTTGTCAATACATTTGACATCTTAGGTGAAATGAAATATTGGTAGAAATACAGAAATGAGTAAATCCTGTCTGAAGAAGATACAGAAAATGTTCGTAATCTTATAATTTTTGAATAAAACCAGTAGTTTAAAATATTGCCATAAAGAGAACATCAGGACCAGAGGATTTTTCTATGGAATTCTAAACATTCAATGAATTGATAATTTCAATTTTACACAAATTATATACCGTTGTAAACAAAAGTGTACTCTAAAACTAATTATATAACATTAATGTAACTGTGATATTGAAATAGGTAACAATACAAGAAAGGAAAATGACAGGCTAGTCTTATTCACGATATAGATGGAAAAACTCAAAACAAAATGTTGCCAAAGTGAGTCCAGCAATGCATAGACATATAATATGGTTCAGCTTATGTCATTAATGCAATATTGGGCTATCATTGGAAACATTAGTAAAGATAGAAGACGTGAACGATACTATCAATCAACTTGACCTAATTGACAATTTAACTCTACCCAATAAGAGCAGAATATGCATTCTTTTGAAGTGCACATGGAATATTCACCAAGATAGAATACATTAAATGAATTTGTATTAACTTAAAATTCTAAGTGTTGGCAAGAATGAGGAGCAACAGAAACTCTCATATATTGCCAGTGGGAATATAAATTGGTACAACTATTGGAAAATAATTTGGCAAAAGCTAGCAAAGTCAAAGATTGGCATGCCCTATAAACTTGGAGCTCTTCTCTTAGGTAGATACCCTAGAGAAAAGTTTGCACATGTCTTTCTATAAATGTATTTGAATGTCCATAGCAGCTTTGTTTAACATAGCAAAAAAGGGCAAAACCCTGCCCAAAAGTTCATTAATTGTTCAATGAATACATAAAATGTTTTACTTTCATTCAGTTGAATACTGCACAGTCATGAAGTAGTAATATGGATGGATGCTGATTTCAAAAAGCAAACACCAGGAAACTTCTGCTTCTGGCTATGACTAAAACTCCATATCTATCTCCCTGGCCCATGCACTAGAGTTTCTTTGGGGATACATGGAACTCTTAGTGTACACACATTTTCATTTATAATAGATACTGCTAAATTGCCCTTTAGAAAAAGTAACTTACCAATTTGCATTATTCTGATTCTTCTCATTTCTTTATACATGTTTTGTTTTGTAATTGAAATAACTTATTTTTACAATTTTGTGAGCTTTTCTCATTAGTACTATAATGTAAGCACTTTCCATGTTAGCAATTTTTATGAATAATTTTATTGACTATACTGTTTGAGTGACTGTATTTTGACCTCCTTAATCATTTCCGTCTTCTGGGACATTTCAGTTGTCTTTTGGTTTTCATTATTATAAATAATATTATAATGAACAACTTTGCAAAAAAGTATGTCTTTTGAAGGCTCATTAAGGCTAACTAGGTAGGGAAGGGAAGGACGTTCTACTTTAAGAGAACGAGTGCAGAGATTTGAAAAAATTGGCATTTGGGTGGCACTCAGTAAATGATTATTCTGATAATCTACCAACCAGAATTCTTGGTCCTAGTTCTTGATTCAATCTTCCTGACATTCTGCCGCCACCTCGCTTTTCTAATATAACTTCGTACGATACTGCTTATATCATGCTACTCAAACATTTAATTATTCCCCACCACCTGTAGGATGAAGTTCAAACTCTCTAGTCTGGAATTTTTTGCTATTTATAAATTGGCTTTTTATTCTTTTGTTCATTCAGCCACCATTTATTGTGTACTAACTATATGCCAGATGCTGGTGATAGTTACAAATTAGAAACAAGAAGATACATGCTTATAGGATTTTGAAGAAAAGCATCTAAGAAGACCTCAACCCAGTTTCAAGATTCAGAGAAGGCATAGCTTCTCACACTCCCTTATGTCCTTTTGTCCTTGTCAGACTGGTCTACTTTCTTTTCTTAAGGACAGTTCATTTCTGCCTTACAGTTCAATAATAATACAAAAAAATTCCTCATATCATTTTCTGTAGTATGCTTTAAATGTATATCATGTTTTATGGCTCCCCTTTAACTAATATGCTGTGTGCTTCCTTTAGGATACCTTCCTCCTCTAAATCATAAAACTTATTTTTTGTATCACTCATTTGGCTTTTATTTATTTCCCACTTATACTGTTTAATGATAGTTATTTAAGAATGGAATTAAAGAATATAACAATATTATTTTCTAGTTTGTATTACAAATAGATTTTAATAATTGGCCCCTGAACAACACAGGTTTGAATTGTGTGGGTCCACTTATACTCTGATTTCCTTCCACCTCTGCCACTCTTGAGACAGCAGGACCAACCCCTTTCCTCTTCCTCCTCCTCCCCTTCAGCCTACTCAGTGCGGAGATGAGGATGAAGACCTTTGTGATGATCTACTTCCACTAAATGAACAGTAAATATATTTTCTCTTCCTTGATATTTTCTTAATAACATTTTATTTTCTGTAACTTTATTGGGAGAACTCAGTGTATAATATATATAACATACAAAATAGGTGTTAATCGACTGTTTCTGTTATCAGTAAGGCTTCCAGTCAACAGTAGGCTACTAGAAGTAAAGTTTTTGGGGAGTCAAAGTTATACTCAGATTTTCGGCTGTGTAGGGGCTGGTGCCTCTAACCCCTGCGTTGTTTAACGGTCAGCTGTATTTAAATCTTGTGTTGTTATCTTACTTTTTATACGTGTATGTCTTTCTTTCTTTCTTTCTTTCTTTTTTTTTTTTTTTTTTTTTTTTGAGGTGAAGGCTGGAGTGCAGTGGAGCGATCTCAGCTCACTGCAACCTCTACCTCCCAGGTTCAAGCAATTCTGCCTCAGCCTCCCAGGTAGCTGGCATGACACCACACCCAGCTAATTTTTGTCTTTTTAGTAGAGACGGGGTTTCACCATATTGGCCAGGCTGGTCTCGAACTCCTGACCTTGTGATCTGCCCGCCTTGGCCTCCCAAAGTGTTGGGATTACAGGCGTGAGCCACCGTGCCCGGCACATGTATGTCTTTCTAGTGAGATTATAAACAGCTTGAGGACAGGAACAGTGTCATGCACAATTTCTCTCTCCCCTAGAGGCACACACAGATCCTATGGGATTGGCATATAGAAGGTTTTAAATAAACATTTGTTGAATGAATGCACATTGACTTCATAAACCAAAAAATCAGAATACCGTAATAATAAAACCTTCCCTACTTAACCATGAAAGAGTCTTTTCTCATCATAAAATAAGCCTTCTCCGATTTCCATCCTGTACCCCACTTGTTTTAGACAAATCTATTTGGGTTTGCAATTTCAGCTAGATATGGCTTTCTAGTACTTCTAGGACTTGTGGCATTATAAATCATTGTAGTATCTTCTGTCACACCAGATGGCATTAGCTCTTTGTTGTGTATATCAAAGAGCTACGTAAGTGTGTAAAAACAGAGAAATTAAGAGATATGCTTAACCCATAAAATCTCTCCTTTTCTCAGTTTTCTCTTTACTAATATATTCTATTTTTTATACCGCTGTATAATCTTTTTTTATCCCCCTTTTCCCAAGTTATCAATACAGTCTTTTATTCTCATCTTACTTCCACTTTACGTATCATGCTCCATAACATTTTCAGAATCTGAACCTGTCTTCAGTTCCACATTACAGTCCTACTTCTGGCCCTTGTTACTTTACATTTGGGCATCTGTATCATCATTGTTAATATCATCATCAACAACATCAACAATTACTGAGTACCTATCATGTGCTGGGCACTGGGGCAGTTTGTTGTCTTACCAGATTCATCCTCAATTTGATGAGATACGAGAATTACTCTTAATCTTTTGCCTTCTTCCCAACCCCACAAATCCTTTGGTTATTAAATTGTTTTGCTTAGAGTTCACCATCATATACCAACTGCACCTGACTAGTTAGCAGCTTTATATTCCATTCAGTGTTGTTGGTGTTTCTTGGTAGTGGAATGAGAAAAAAACACAAGGGAAAGTGCACAACCATAGTACTCTTTACTGATTTTGCCACCATTATGGTAAATTGTGAATTGTGGAAATGGAATCTCTTTTATCAAAGGTTGACTATCAGTTCCTTTTTCTGGAGAGAAGTCATTAGTTAACGCAGCTCAAGGATTTGTCTGAGAAGAGCTGCACATCAGTTAGAATGCTAATTCACTCAACTGGCAGCAAGCACAGTGAAATGACAGCTTGGAGGGGGGTAAGAGGAGTGTCTGAAAATGGCAGCAGATTGGTATTTCGAAAGGGGAGGGAAATTTCATAATGATGAATAAGAAAGATGACATTTGGTGCTCACATTTAACTTGCATTGGATGTCCATATAAGGGTCAGTATGCATAACCTCTCTTGATTAGGCCTCCAGCTGCCCAGCAGCTGACTGGGTGTATACCCTTCAGACTGTAACCAAAAGAAAGGCCTAGATAATTAGGCCAAGTTGAACTGCAGGAGGTAGCCAGCCTCTCTGCTGCCTTTTGTATATTCATGACCCAGCTTGATTGATGGAAGGACAGTGTTTGGTGACACTGTCATTTGCAAGTTGAAAGGTAGACTACAGGCTGGAGCCAAGATCAGATGTGCTTTAAAGAGTACTACAATAAACTCATTTGGATGCTGATGATGTTCACATATGCATTTCTTTGTTTCTTACTGTTTCTCAGGGACATCTGTTAATTTGTAGGAATTAGCTTGGTTTTCAGTTAAAACCTCACACTAAGTTACAGGATAGTTTTGTTTAAAAAGTTGTACAAAGTCGTTAGTGATATAAGAGGTGATGTGGGTCTCAGATGTTGTTATGTGATATTTTCACCTTCTTATGTAGGAACTTGAAGTATTTTTCTTGTGTATATCTTTTAAGTGACAACATCACTAAAAGTGAGTGATTTTTTTTTTTCCCATGGAAGGAGTTAAATGAAATTATTTGTGTATTTTACGTATTTCAGAAATCTTAAGCACTGCTGTCAAAACTTTTCCAGTGAATGTTGCTTTTACAAAGACATGCTATTCTTTTTTTTTTTTTTTCGAGATGGAGTCTCACTCTGTCGCCCAGGCTGGAGTGCAGTGGTGCAATCTCAGCTCACTGCAACCTCTGCCTCCTGGGTTCAAGTGATTCTCCTGCCTCAGCCTCCTGAGTAGCTGGGACTACAGGTGCACTGCACCACGCCCGGCTAATTTTTGTATTTTTTAGTAGAGATGGGATTTCACCATATTGGCCAACCTGATCTCGAACTCCTGACCTCGTGATCAGCCCACCTCGGCCTCCCAAAGTTCTGGGATTACAGGCGTGAGCCACCATGCCCGGCCAAAGACATGCTATTCTTTATTAGAAGGTATATGAACACATAAGGTTTGCTTTTAATATGATAGCCCATAGGAAAGGTCTTTTTTCATTCCAAAATCTTTTCTGTTTACTGAAAAAGTTGATTAATTTCAAACTTGTGGCAAGTGAGTTGAAAGTACTAAAAGAAGTTAGAATCATAAAACAGAAATATAGGGCTGACTTCAGGAGAATCTTTAAATTGTAGAACCTAAGTTATCACAAATTATTAGAAGAATAAATGCCATATTTTGTTGATTAAAAGGACATTAAGAAAGGGAAGGGAAGATTGAGGATTATTGATGTACCAGTTTCACCAATATTAAGCTATTACTTCAATAGGTCCTTTGAGGAACACCACATAGATGTGAACACTAGTTATTTTTATTTTTTAACACCTTTTATTATTTAATACCTTTTATTATTTCCAAATATGCTTTTGGAAGATAGAGTTTTTCTGGTATAGCTAAATGATTATCAGTCTGAAAATGGTTTGAATACTTTCTCTGGGAAAGTCCTTAGATGTTTTATATGTTACCTAACTTCTGTTAGTTACCAGACTTCAGGTAATATACATAAAAGCTCTTTGTAAGCTATAAAGAACTATAAAAATGTAAATAGTAATAATAGTAGCTGTTGTTGACATTGTTGTCATTATTATTCTTATTATTGAGACAGAGTCTCACTCTGTTGCCCAGGCGGGAGTACAGTGGTGCAATCTTGGCTCACTGCACCCTCCGCCTCCCGGGTTCAAACAGTTCTCCTGCCTCAGCCTCTTGAGTAGCTGGGATTACAGGTGTGCACCACCATGCCCAACTAATTTTTGTATTTTCAGTAGAGACAGGGTTTCACCATGTTGGCCAGGCTGGTCTTGAACTCCTGACCTCGTGATCCGCCTGCCTCGGCCTCCCAAAGTGTTGGGATTACAGGCGTGAGCCACTGTTCTCAACCGTCATTATTATTAACTAATTTCAGGTCGCTATAACAGACATAGCAGTGCAATAGACAAAGTACACCTCTCATTACACTTAAGCAAAATGGCAAAGGGAGGCCTGATCAGTACTTCCAGTTATTTTCAATATTAATTATCTGACTTTTCTCTTCATCACCTGATGCTGCAAATAGCAGTGTCTCCAGCTGACAGTAATGTTCTTGTAAAGAAAGTTCTGGAGGGTGTTGGAAACACTACTACAGAAATCATGCTTTTTCTAAATTAATTTCAGTCTTAACTGACATTAAAGATAGGCATCTGAAATCTAGTATCCTAAGTCTGTATATTCAAAAAATCTTTTGCTGTAATTTGTGGTAATCATTTAAAAATCAAACGGTTATCTTTTAGCAGAAAAAATTTTAATATATCCAAAATGTTAATGAAAATGTCATTTTTCTCACTTAAATCGTGTCATGATTTTCAAATGCTGGATTTTCTTTTAGGGTTTTCTTACTAAAAATTAAAAGCAAGGTGTACATTTTTTGTGCAATAAAGTAGAAATAAAAAACTGTCTTATTGAATAGAACTAGTTTTTTAAAAACAGAGTTATGCTTTCTTGAACTGCATTTAGGTGTATTGTGCATTTTACTGCTATGGAGCAATGTTCTCAATGTGTTAGTTAATGTTTTTCTCATTAAGTCTTTTCAAAACTTAAGGGTTTCACTTTGACAGGAAATTCTGGATCTTTCCCAGTGATAAAATAAACTTGACACTTGTTCCATGAAGGCATCTCTTCCTTGCTTATCAGCTCTTCAATTTATGGCTGTGCTTTGAAATTTGTGCCTGTGACTCTCATCTTTGTATTTACTCCAATTAACACATAAACCCTAATTAGCCAGATCAAGGGACTTGGGAGTCCATAAATGGAAAGTGACATGGCAGAGCTTGGCAGCTGGCATCAAGGCAAGGTGACAAAAATAGAGAAGTATCAATTAGATGACATTGATTGTAAAGCTGTGTGTTGGGATGGTAGATTTTAACAGCTCTCTGTGTCACTGGCTGCTGACTCTAGGATAGGAGTATAGGAATTAGTTGGTAAATTGACAGCTAAGTTAAAGTACTGAACTTCTGGTAGAATTTAAAAACAATAATAACTCATCACCAATTTAATTCAGTTTTACATCATTATCACTGGCAATATAATTATACATTTCTACCAGAATCAATTTTTGTGAATCTCCCTGTTGATTTAGTTTCCAAATTTTTATTTTTTTACTATTTTATTATTATTATTTTTAATTATTAAAAGTAGAGACAGGGTCTTGCTGTGTGTCTGAGGCTAGGGTGTAGCAGTAGGACAATAGTAGCTCCTGCATCTTGGAACTCCAGGCCTCAAGTGATGCTCCTGTCTTGGCCTCCCAAAGCCAAATTTTAAAATTATTACTTAGATGTATAGAAATCCTTGAGTCTAGACTTACAAATCCTTAAGAGCCTTAATAATTTCCTGCTCTAATGTTTTTTCGGGGAGGAGTAGTCCAATTGGGTGGATTTGGGAGGATCCATTATCATTAAGTATTTACTAAGGGCTGGGTGCAGTGGTTTATGCCTATAGCCTCTGCAATCCCAGCACTTAGGGAGGCTGAGACAGGAGGATCATTTGAGGCCAGGAGTTCAAGACCAGCCTGGGCAACATAATGAGACTTCATCTCTGCAAAATAAATAAATAAATAAATAAATAAATAAATAAATAAATAAATAAATAATAAAATAAAAATAAAAATAAAAAAATAGCCAGGTGTGGTGGCACATGCTTGTAATCCTAGCTACTATGGAGGATGAGGTGGGAGGGTTGCTTGAACCCAGGAGCTTGAGGCTGCAGTGAGCTGTGATCACTGCATTGCAGCATGGGGGACAGGGAGACCCTGTCTCACAATTTTTTTTTTTTTTTTACTAAATTCCAGACTACAGTTTTTGGATTACAGATGTAATTCAGCAATGAAAAAGTTTAGAACTTTGTAAACATTATTTCAGTTTTAGAAATCTAATGTTACAGAGAAAGACTTGTGTCTCAAATGAAGAGTTTTATCAGGCTTTGTGTATCTCTCATTACTGGAGACGGCAATAGATGTTAAATATATAAGAGCTGAGCTGCTTCTCTGGTTTTGTAGTTTCAGCTGCCTGGTATTTAACATTGGTTCTATTTTTTAAGTGGGTGGTTGGGTATTTGTAAAGAAGGCGCTATAGGTTATTGGAAACACGCTCTCTTGTCACTACAGAAATCATGCATACTTCAACAGATTTAGAATTGAATTTAGAACCAAAGAATGAAGGACTTTATTCTTTCCTCTTAAGACTTGGTTGAAATTGTGTTGTAAATACATGTTGTCAATTGGATATTAGACGGTAGAAGTTATATATTGAGTTTCTTCATTTTGGATAGCCAATGGCTCTGTAAGCCTAGTTGGTATTTTGCCTGCATGTAGATATGGTCTGTAGTTATTCAAGCAGTGTATTTTAAACTTAGGTTTTAAACTGAAATTATTTTAGTCGCTATATACCCCCCGTTTCAAATACTGCAGAAAATGGGGAAAAGAACTCTGAAATGATGTATTTGAAAAGTTGTTGTTTTAGAGAAGTATTTGCAACATTAGAAATCTGACAGAAGGTCCATTTACATAAATGTTTAACTGAAGACACACAAACATGTAACAAAATGAAAATGTTTCATACATTAATTTGCTGCAGAAGGAACTAACATAACAATTAGAATAACATTCTGCCTACTTAGATTTAAATTTCCTAGGGCAGCGTTAATACATAGTGTTGATGTAGTTTAAGTCTTTTAATATATACAATCATTTATTCTGTTGTTAAAATGAATTCTAGTGTTTTAAAATATTCAAACATGGTAAACTTAGATAACTAGAAAAAGGTGTTAGGCTTACAATTTTTAGAGATTTGTAAGTTCTCTCATCAGCTCAGAGTCTATCAGAAATACTTAAACAGTTTCTTTTCTAGCTTGGCAAAGGAATGATGTCTGTATTTTGCAATTGTGAAAATACCAGATACTGTCATGAAAACAGTGAACCTAACTAATACAAAAATAATCTATACGAGGCTATTTTGTTCTCTTGCCATTTTCAATCATTCTTGTCAGTGGTACTTTTTTTCATGGCCAAGTTGGTAACCTTCTTTATAAGGAACACCCTAGCAACAACTAAATATGTGCTATGACTTTTTTACACCAAGGACAGAAATTGTGAATTAAAATCAAATGGTTTCCATCCTAGTTGCGTAGCCAATCTCTTGACTTTTTTTTTTTTGGGGGCACGCTGATCCCAGTTGCATGGTCATATGTTGTAAACCACATGGAACTATTTCATACTGTGATGGGGAAAGTAGCAACTGCAAACATTCCTCCTTGAAGCAAGTGGTTGTCCTAAACTGAGCACTGTAGAATAAAAATGGAAACATAAAAATAGCAGTTGGAAAGATAAAACAGCATTTATAGTACTAATAAAACCGTTGTGGCTTCCACAGGAAAACATGCTTTGTAACCTAATGCTTACCTGAAAGGACTGTCGAGTTTCTGAGAGTTATAGCTGTTTTTGTAAGAGAAGCACAGAGATTTGCTTGAGGGCTGAGTGATAGATTCGCCTGCCTGAAGCATCCCAGTGTGTTTATACATGGCTTGTATGGCAGCTTTCATAAGACATTTACCCCATGATTTGCGATGAGCTTATGTGTGAATAATTAATGGCAATTAATCCTTAATTACAGTAATTAGGCAAGTCACAGGAAATTAAGCTGCAGCTGGAGAAGACCATGCCTGGGAAGAGAGGATTGGGGGCTGTGTGAATGTGCCATTTACTGACAGCATTACTAGGATGCGCAGTATTTCAGTAGCTTTGGCATTTCTATTGGCAGCCTTGGGTAGGACAAGAGTGCTCTGCATTAGAAGCAATCTATAGTTGTCTACAAGAGTTTTAAGTTCAAGTGCCAAAATGTTGTGTTGCATATGGTGATTATCTAAGTTTATTGGTTGCCATAACTCAAATGAGTATAATTGTTTTTGGCTTGATAACAGTGACATTAGAAACAGGAGCTTTTATGCATTCATAGGTTCTATTGGCATGAGCCATGATGCAACTTTTAGAAACAATTCATCCAGGTTTGCAATTATGAAGGAGATAATGTGATTGTCTAGAAATTGAGAGAATTTCAATCAAGAACAACAAAACCTATACTCTCTTGGTTGAGGAGTTAATTACTTTATTACTAGTTGCCTTTCCCAGTTAAGCAATGGGTAGTACACATTATACAGGAAATATTCATTGACTACATTCTCCAAATGTAGGAGAGACTGAGACTGTAAAAATTTTAAATCATTCACACTAAATGCTAACAAACACTAGTGTTGAAGAATCTAAAAAGAGTGTTTTATAAACAAGCAAAGCAACCACTGCATAGAGAGCAGCACTTTCCTGTAAGTACCTTGTAAGAGATGTTTATCCTTTATTTGGGGATGCATAACTTCTTTCATCATCTATGGGGAATTAGAAACATCATATGGCTATTGTATACCTAGATAAAAGCATGTAGAGAGAAGTATCATTATGACTTTCAGTGTATTTTCATAATTAATTACAAATTTGAGCATGAGAAATATCTTCATTTGCCCATTGAATGATAATGTTTATCATTCATTTTTCTCTTTGAACTTCAGGGCACAAGAAGAAGTTGGGCACACAAATTCAGCTTAGGTCAACTGTTAAAGTAACCCAGATTATGAATCTGTTACAGTCATACAGCTATTACAATAAGTAGGGTGCTCCTTGATACCAGCACAACTCTTGGGAAAAGGATGCATTTGTCAGATAAAGTAGATAAAAATACATACATAGTATTGTTTTTATAAAGGTCTGTCATATAGTTGGAGATATTTGTAATGACTTCACCTTTTGTCCTAGAAAGGAAATGTAGTTTTTCTTTCCTTTATGGTTTGTGATCATAAATATTTAGGGCAATAGGCTATTTAGGTTATTAAATGCTAAATATGCAGAGCCTCTTTTTTCAAGAATATCTTTTCTTGTAAGACCAAATTGGTAGAGAGTGAAGTTATATGTACATATATAGATTATTCCCGTCTGTACTTCTGGTTCACTTTAAAGAGGAAGTAAGTCACAATATCCTAATAATGGCCTTGATTTTATAAATGATTTTTCCCCTTGAAATAAGCAACACATTCATTTTAATATGTAGAATCAGTTTGCTAGCAGGGCGACAGTTTAAAAAGGCTTCCAACTGTGACACAAGTGCAACCATATTGCTTCCTATTACTCGCGAAGGTAGTTGTTTAGAAGAGAGAATGTTCTCCCTGGAAATGTTTAAAGTGCTGTAATTTTATTTAGGATAATGAGGATTTATAACCATTTTGCCATATGAAAACCTGCCTTTAGACAGAGTGAAATAGGCTGTTTTGGTTATTGAACGTTCTTAACTGTAGGGGATGTGTGTGTGTGTGCGTGTGTGTATGTGTGTGTGTGTGTTTTACAGCAATAAGTGTTTACATTGGGGATTGTGCTGGTTTATTCTATATGTTGGCCTGTGTTAAATATTAAAATATTAAATGATACCATTTAGGTTTGGCCCATGTAAATGTTTACATTTCTTTGTACATGGGATTTCTCTGTATTGAAATGTAACTAAACAAAGTCTTTGTTCTTGTTTATAAAAATAATGTTAATAGTGACTGCTAGGTATCCCTGGGGCCCTCAGTCTTTGCAACTTTGCTCATGTAAGTTGTACTTGAGGAAGTTATTTTGAGTGATGGGTAGATAGTGCATGGGGAAACAGTTGTGATTAAAAAGTGTATAGCAGGATCTATGTTTTTAATATTAAGTGTGACATTAATGTACTGTATATTATCATTAAAAACTATTCTAGAAAATGTAAATTTGACTTATTTAGTTAATGCTATATTCTATAGCACTGTCTCAAAACCCACTGTGGAATAGTTTATATAGGCCTCTGCCTCTGATATGGGAGGGGGAAGAAAGGAACACAACAGTTAAGAGATTTTTATCAGGTTTTTATCTCCTCACTGAAAATCTTAGCTCTCAAAACATTTCTAATTTCCCTCATTTGAAGGTTCAAACAGTTTCAAATTACTGCCCATGGATTGTTCTTGACATCCCGAATGGTAAATTTGAGCCGTGGAAATGCTGGAATGTGTTTTTGTGCTTTTCCTGAACAAGGGAATTCAACGGGTAAATTACAGTCATTTACTGGGAGTGTAATTTACTGAGAGCCTTTAGGCAAATGCAGGAGAAAGGACAGCAGCAGAACGGAAAAAACCAGCATAAAAACTGTTTTGTGTATTTTTTCCCTTTTCTCATTAAGTATTTATTCACATAAGAGTTTTATGAATTAATGGATGGTCCTACAATTAAGACAGATAACCTTTATTCATTTTTACCACTGATAGATCAAGTATTGAGATAGTGACTGCTGTGTGAAAATTACAACTTGAACAACATTTCTGAAAAATTTTTTTATTTTGAATTTAAATCCATGTTTGCCTTATTGAAGATTTTAAAGAGACATTACTCTGTCTTCAGAATGATTATAGACTTCACTAATTTAGATTTTCACTATACAGCAGTTCATATAATAAAAGTTTTTAATTTTGTTGGTGGACAAATTAGTAAAAAGGCTTTTCATACTTTGGTCTTGGAAAAATACTATTCTACTTTTGTCACATATCATGGAAGAATCTCATTTTAAGAAGAAGACAACCCAGACCATTTTGGTTGTATGCACAGCTTTCAACCAACACAAGATAAATAACCCAGCCATTTTATTAAATTGTTGAAGAGAAATTTTATGAAATTGTCAACTAATTCTTTATAATATAAATATATAAACATTTGTGGTAATTCTTATAAACAGTTCTGACCAATTCCTTTCATGAAAAGCAGTGTGCTCTGTAGTAATTGCTAAGCAAACAGAAAGCTGTGTTGCAAAGTGGTTTTGTATAGCATATTGTAATTTGACACTTAAGTTGTGCCCTGCATTACCCTGTGTCATAATTGATGGCTAAAGAAAAGCACACGCTATGCTAATCATTTGTTAGAATAGCTTGTTAAATTGTGGTTGCCAATTTAAACTATGGAATGCTGACTATATTTTAAGGTTTTATAGCCTACAGTTTTAAACAGACATTTTGAAGCTGTTTTTTAACTTTATGTTGCGTATGCACAATTCTGCCTTTGCACACAAGGTCAGCATGTTTGCCAGTTTAACAACATATTATCAAGAACAGAATCAGTGAGCTGCAGGTTTCACATCAGTATCTCAAGGGACTTTTCTGTGTATTTTTGTTTTTTGTGTACTGATCCTAAATTTGGTATCTTTTTAAAAACAGTAAAATTGATATACATGAGATTTTAAGTTCTTAAAAGTAAAAAGTTCCAGAATTAGAAAGCTAATTTAGTTGTTATTAGAAAGTAAGGGTAAATTTATCTCATATTTATCAAGCATAGTGTCTGGACATAAAGCAGCATTTGTTAATATAGAAGTTATTAACTATAAAATGCCAATAAGAATTTTACTGCAGTAAAATGAGATTCAGGAGATAGATTACTGTGCATAATCAGCTTGTGAATTCTCATTTCTTAAGTGCAAATGTGTGATGAATCAGTTATATCATGTAAAGAGAGAGGAATCCAAACTTGGTGTGAATGTTGACTTACATGATAAGTGTAATAGATAGACTTCTACTACTAGTAAAAGAACTGAAGCATGGTGAGGAATATGTGCATTTAGACATAAAAGAAATGTTACCTCTGTGGAGAAAAATGATTTAATGTGGGTTATTCATTTTTAAGAGATTAAAAATGACTTGAATATAATACCTTTAATTTGTAATAATGGTCTGACGGGCTGCTTCCTGTCTAAAGTAAACCTTTTGATCGGCATGTCCATTTTGATCTCTTCTGTCGTGTAGTGTACTGAATTATTTTCAGTTATTGTACCTATATTTAATTAAGCCAGTAAAGACATGCAGATGGATTTAGCTCTCAATCATTTAGTAGACAAATACGTGTAAGGTTATTCTGTAGCATACAATTGACCCTTTGTATGGAGGAATTCCTTGAGAACATTCAGGATTAAGTCACTCTGCTGTAGGAGAGGAGAGGCGGCATACATGCTTTACCAGAAACAGATGCTCTCACTTGATGGCATTTTTTTGGGAGGGATATGATTTTTCTTTTTTTTTTTGGCCGTTTGTTTTCTAATGTATTTCCTCTCCTAGATTGGGTAAAAACTTAGTAAAGTTTTGGACTTGATTACTTAGTCATTATAAAAACAGCATTAATGAAACTGGTAATTAATTTGTTCATAAATTTATAATGCCGTTTCAGTCTAAATGAATTCTAGTAACTGTTTATATTTGAGATATAAATTCTTAATTTTTAAAATAATTTTTATGGCAGGCCAATATACTAGTCTGGACTGGAAAGTGTAAGCAGGATTGGGTGCTAATTTAGGTCAGGCTGCATTCAGATTTGGGAAGTCACCTTTTCAGCTCCTTTGGAAAAGAGGACACATCCAATATGGAATATTCTGGATGATTATGAGTATGAAGTGAAAATGTTTTTCCAAAAATGTACATTTCTGAGTGTAAAATATGCTTTGGGAATTTACTCTTTTGACTTTTAGGTATTCTCACCCACAGCAGGTTATGAAAGGGAAAAGTCAGTGACCACGTATTACAATAAAATGGCCTTAACGTAATTTGGAAGTGGATAACAGCCCTATACACCAGACACTTTATTGCAAGGCTCTTAGCATCCCCAGGAACGTAGGCCTTAATTTCAGTTAAGTGTGGGTTCGCCCACATCCCCGTGGTTTCTTGGAATAACTCACTGACCCGTGGAGAGCTGTCTCCTGGTCCGGGCCTTTCCCTCTCTGGCTGTGGGCTGTTGAAGGGCGTCTGCACACGTGGGGAGCAGGGGCGCTTGCACACGCACGGGCCGAGCCACGGCTCGCTTGGCAGTGCACACACGCCGCGGCCTCGCCCCTTTCCTCCGGTCCCGAGTTCTGCATAAAGATGTGTTAGAAATCTCGTTCCTAAAGGATCTAGAACGATAAATAATGGATGTATGGGAACTCAGTTTAAGCTCGAATTTTCTTTCCTCAGTAGTTTTTGTTCTCAATCACCTTGATGAAACAATCTTGAAGCCGCTCCGCTCTCCGTGGCATTTGCAATGAGTCCCTGACAGGCTGATTTTCCACCCCTGTTGTGATGCTGCTTTCTCTAGTTAATATTCCTGTGTAAGTGTCGCACAAAAGTAAACCCAAAGAGCCCGCACAAGACACGGAGGCTGCTCCATTTACATTAATTATGCAGTCAGGGCGGTGAGAATTCGCTGTCAGCCAGCAGGGCGGGGGCGCGCCGCGGCGGGGAGCGGGGCCGGGCCGCGGGGCCTCCCGGCGCGAACGCGGGAGGGGGAGCCGGATCGCCGTCCGCCGCCCCGCGGCTCCGCGCTGCGAGAACAATGGGCGCGCCCGACGCCCGCCCGCGCTCGCGCTGCCCGGCGCGCCCCGAAAGCCGCGGGGCAGAGCGCCCTGAGCGGTCCCCCGCGCCGGCGGCCCCGGCTGCGCCCCGCTGTAGCAGCTGACCTTAGCCGGCTGCGGCCGAGAGAACGCGCGTTGCCCGCCGACCTTGTGCCCTGGGGTCAGCACCCACTGCAAGTCAGAACCTCTCCGTGGTCCCAAAGTTAGTGCTTTTCCAATCCAAACCAGAAACTTGATTTGAGGCCTGGCGATGGTAGAGGATGCATTTTCTTGATTTCAAACATCTGGGCTGCTGCCGACTCCGGTTTCTCAGAGGAGGACTGCATAATCACCATGTGAACATTTTCAACAGATAGGAAAAAATTCCCAACCAGCTTCAAAACAATGGTGGTTGAGAAAAAAATAACTAACCCTTCACCATAAGTATGAAACATCATCTGGGAGGTTTTCCCACGGTAATTGGCTCTGAAGTATCCTAACTTAATGGCTGTGTTTTTCAATGGGAGACTGAATTCCAAAGGGAATTCCACAGGGAATTTAAATGTACAAACATTTTTTGAGTACCTACTATGTCCTAGGTGATGGGAAATTATTACCTCATTATTACTGGTTGGAAAACATTCCAGAAAACCAAAATTATTGCTCTTTCCAGGATTTAAATACGGACACCATAGAAAGATTGCTATTGTCACCACTGCCTTCCCCCATCCCACCCCCAGTGACTTGGCTCTAGTCAAGAAATATTGGGGATGGTAGGAAGGATAAATGTGCTTTCTTTATTCTTTTTGTACTTTTAAAGAATATCAGCAAAGATTATTGTGCAGTATTTCTACAATGTAATGTATGCATCTAATTGTGTGGGACTAGAATTGTATGTTTGCAAGGAATGACTAGCCAAGTATCAGAGCCAGCAGAACAACAGAGCACTGAGATTTGAAAAGATTAAAAAAAGAAGCCTTGCCCCTTTTTAGATTAACAAAACAGTTCCATGGTAATATTTCGTGCTTTTCTTTAAAATAAAGGATTGTGTGCACAGCATTTCATGAGTAAATCCTGTCACATTTGGCCAGGAGCAATCACACTGAAAATTTTTCCAAAAGGAACTAGGCCATCCTTTCAAGGCCATGTGTAGTTGCCAACCATGATGACATTTAGCTCTGTCCTAGCCAAAGTCATAATTTCTGAAGAAACCAGTCTAGTACCTTTATCTTTTTGTTTCTATGTATGATATAGATAACATGTATTACTTTAAAAATGTTTAATACTCTTTTCTGACGTTTGTACTATGCACTTGTTCCAAAAATGAACTATTTTCAAAAACAAATGACATTTGCTTCCTTGGCCTATAAGGAAAACATTGATCTTTCCCATATAATACATATTTTAGAAGTCACTTTTAAGTACTTACAATTTATTATTATAGATAACCGTTTATTTTCTCAAGTGAAATATATAAAGATGCAACTATCTAAAATGAATGCCAAATCATTAGAAGTTGATATCTGACCATTTGTGACTTAGAAAATGGCAGTTCCGTGAGGTTCAGTCAAATGGACAGTATTGTTAACAGGAAAATGAAATGAAAAAGCAGAGAAGAAAGTACTTAGGTACTTACAGCCATTGTGTAAAAATGTATGGATGTACAAAAGATTGCAATTGGATGTTACACAAATAGAATAAAATGTTTATAGAGTTAATTTTTCTCCTACTACGTTGCTTGAACTCACAATGAAAGAAAAATTCAAGTTTGTTTTCTTTTAAGCCTTAGGAAAAACATCTCTATTCTTTAAAAATGACAAAGTTAAAAACATATACCAAATTTAGCCATTTAACCATGAGCCCTTGGAATTTTAACCATGTGTATCTATGTATCATTATCTGTACATATCCTAAGTATGTAGTCCCAGAATTTTGTATTTTGACTCTGTTTCTATTCTATTTAAGAGTTAAGGGACTACTATTATGTGCATTTCATCTTTAATTTTACCCGTATGTTAAGGGAGCTTCCGAAATTAGGCCTACCTGTTCAATCAGCATTTTATTTTATGTTATTAATTTTTTTGAGACGGAGTCTCACTCTGTCCCCAAGGCTGGATGCATTGGCGTGATCTTGGCTCACTGCAACCTCTGTCTCCCAGATTCAAGCAATTCTCCTGCCTCGGCCTCCCGAGTAGCTGGGATTACAGGCACGTACCACCATGCCTGGCTAATTTTTGTATTTTTTTTAGTAGAGATGGGGTTTCGCTATGTTGGTCAGGCTGATCTCCAACTCCTGACTTCAAGTGATTTGCCCACCACGGCCTCCCAAAGTGCTGGGATTAGAGGCATGAGCCACCACTCCCGGTCTCAATCAGCATTTTAATTGGAACTGTATTTACAACTATGGCTCAACTTTTTTCCTACCCACTCAGAACAGTTTGTATCGTAATATCATTTACATAATGGTTTGCTTTTGATGCTATCATCTGTGAGATTTTTATCTCTGAGATAAATTTCCAAAATAAGTTAATTTTTAAAATCAGAAAGCAGAAGTGATAAATTATGAATATATTTATTTTAAAAATATTTAAATAAGATACCCACCAAAAAAATCATATTCTTACATGGTGTCATTAGCTTTGACATCATTGTATGGTGCCAGATTATAGTGATATGAAGCTTATGATACTATTTCACATTTTTATGCACTAAATAAAACCTGCCCTGTGTTTTATTACAAAGTAGGTGGCCTGAAGGAAAAATATATGTATTCTTTCCTTTTGGTATAAAATATGCATTTGGGCTTCTCATTTCATCCCCAATCTGTGTTATTCCTTAAAAATGCAGAACTGCCTGAAGTCCTCTTTAATATTTAATTCAACAACTTTTTAATCTGTCATTATGCTGTGATGAAGTAAGCATCAAGTGTCGCTGAAAGAGATTAAATTATACTTGGAAATAGGAATTGAAATGATTTAGGGTTGGAGGCTGAATATTTGCTTTGCACAAGTAATAATAATAGTAGCTTGGGTGAAGAAGGGCTTTGGTTTGGCTTTAATGTCTTTGCCTCGCTGTGCTCCCCTGTGGCTCCCCCTGATTTACGCTAGCATTACAGAGCTTTATTTTATTTAAATGGAGGTAGAAAGTGGAAATTACTACACTACAATACATTAATTACTCCATACTATTTCTTTGTACTGATTTCCCTTTTTTCTGTAAACATCATAAACAATGATGCAACCTACCCAATGGATAGCAGCTGTAAGCAATCCTGTAGTTCTTGTTAACAAGCTTATTTTAGAGAGGAAAAGCAGTAATAATTAATATCAATCTATACCAATAGTGAGAAGCAAAGAACATTTATGCTTTCCCTTTCATAGGGAATGATGTCCTACATAAGAATAAGTTGTGACAGTATATGTTAATATTTTAACTGTTGCATTTTACTTCTTGCTTTTAAAATCGAGACTTTAATCTGTGGACTCTTTTGCACTTAGAGACAAAGGTGTAAACTTTCAGACTTCTTAGGGGTTCTTGAGTTGCTCAACAGGTGATGAATAAAGACTAAACTCTTTGGAGTACTACTGGGCTGTGCATATCTTCAGATCTTCTGTCATCTGGAAATCTATCCAGTGGCTTCTGGCTGCCCAGGCTTATTTTTAATCAAGTACTATGGCTCTGTCTACACGAGGCCAAAGCAATCAGTGTTTAGTGGAGAAAACTAATTGAGAAATTATTTGATCAAATACACAGAAGAGCCCCATGTGGTTGTTTGAAAGAATGCTGTATTTCATTTTTATTGTAATGCATGTGCATTGGTGGCTTATATGTATACTCTGGCTCTGTCTGTAATGAATGTCTTCAAAACATACCTTCATTTGTCGTGATTTGGCATCATGATGGTCCTTTTCAGAATAAGCCTGAAAATAGATGAAAATCTTGATGTGCAGCACACCTGTTAGAACATTCACGCTTAGGAATCCAGTGTATCTGTATTTCAGATGTGCACTTCCCTAGCATTATGGCTTATCATAGAACAATAATAAAGAGAAAGGGCCTCCTTACTTTTTCGAAACATTCTAAGTGAGATACAAACTTACTGCAGTAGGTTCAGAGTGATCTATTAACTCCTCAGATTAAAAAAAAAAAAAAGTAAAGCTGGCAAAATGTTTTTAAGCTCACAGTTTTTGTTACCTGTTTCTATTATATATCACCATGGCTACATATAGTTGCACAAAGCATAAAACACTTGAAAAAGTACAAAAGGCATTTTGCAAATAGTATATTCATTTTTTACAGAAACTATTTTTTGTTGGCAGCTTGAATTAATTTTATACCCTGCATGATTGGGTATCCTGAATATTCACTTATTTACTTTGTCAGTGAATACCCAAGCCATAGAAGGCGGGACAACTGTGTGAGCAGCATTCATTAAATACTCACTTCCATTAAATATTTGAAAATAAAGTTCTGTTGTTTTCGACAGTAAATTACTTTGTTGTAGTTTATAAATATATACTTAGAGAACTGAGTCCATAGATTTATGATTTAGTGTTTTGATCTAGGATAACCTTTTAAAATAAATCCATTTTTTAACAGTTGGTCTCTGTTTGCCCACATAATGTTATTCCTATTAAGATATGCATTTGTTAACATGTGCCTTTTTTTTTGCTCTAGCACAAGACTAGTTGCTTTTCTGAAACCTAGTGTGCTTGTAGGGTAAAGTAAATGCATGTCTTTGTAGAAGAATAAATAAAAAGAGCAACCTGAGTCAATAAGCGGGTTCAATTCATGCCTACAGCCATGGCGGACAGCTCATTTTGTAGATGTGGGTGTTTTGTTTACATTTATAATGCAGCTTTATTTAATGCTGACAGATATAGCTTGTGGCAAATGATAGTCAGAATGTATGAGCAGTCATAATGCTTCTGTCTTCTTATAGTGTGCTGCTGAAAATAAGCAGTTCACCTCTGTTTTTATTGAGGAAAGGATATGAGACAGCTATAGCTTCGTGAGGCTATTTATTGAGTTGTTTTACTAGCTGTGAACATGCCGCTTTATAGCAGTTGTGAAAATGGACTTTGCTAGTGTGTGGGAAAGGAAATAACATTGCAGTATACAAGGGTAGTAAAAAATCTCTATAAATAATTTTTCAGACTGAGGAATATTCTCATTTAAACAGGCAGAATGGGTCGTGATTTTGGGTAGGTGTCAGTCTCCTCAAAAAAGTCACTGGGTTGGGATTCATCATATAATTCAGAGAAAATTTTGATTCTCTAAGATTTAATTGTGTTCGAACTTAAGAAAAGTTTGTGTTTATACATCCACCTAGATTTGGCACAGCATTGTGACCTTTGGGGCTTACAGATTTGTGTTAACTGGCTTAAGAATATAAATGATAAAATGTGCAGTAGCCTGCACGTATGTGTGATAAGACATACCTGTAAGCTAATTAATACTATGTTATTTAAGAATGTACACATGATAGAGAAACCTATTTTCACATACTGTTTATGTATACAGTTTACAGAATTCAGATGTGTAAGTAGCACACAACTGATATACAAATTTTGAAGTATTGGTGTTTTGACCCTAAGGATTTATTATTCCAAATAACCCAAAGGAAGTGACAAACTACCACAGAATTTAAACTTGCATTTTCTTTCACCTCTTGGAAATTATAGGTACTCAGTACACCTGGAGCTTTTAGCGCTACAACGAACTTTTGGTTTTTATACTAGTTTTCTTTTTCATCCACTAAATCTGTCCAGGTCTACTAAAGCTTTTTGATGTAAGTTATTTATTGGCTACCATAATTGTGATAGATATAATACTTTTTATTCTTAAACATAAAAAGAAGAGCATTAGAGCTGTACTTATTTGAAATTTTATTACTTTTCTATTTTATTCAAATGTTCATCATACAGCAGTAAGAAGGTACACAAATAATATTTTCATGCATACAAAATAATTTAGAAAGCAGTGTGAATCTCAGCAGGTGTTTCTTCCATGTCTGTGTTCAAATTTCTAGGGAACACTGAATATTAAATTGAAATAACCTTCCCTTGATATTATGCAGTTAAAGTTCAGTTTAATTCTCAGATAAGGTTTTCCTGGACACATATCATTTTCCTCTCATGTAAATAAAAATCACACTACTTAGATTTTAATACTTGCTACTTTACAAAGTAAATCAAACTGCTGCAAAATACTCATTCCCTTTCTTAGTGCTTTTATTAAGGCATTTCTGTTACCACTAAATATATGGAGTATAGAGATGCTGTAAAAATGTTCTTATTTCCTTCTCCACTGGCTGATGAAATGGGTTAATCTCTCAATAGAGCTATTTCCTTAATTCACCACCTGTTTTCAAATCCCTAGTAACCGACAAGGTAAGCAGAGAGATTCCTCTGTGTGTGCCTTATGTACCTATTTCATAGAGAGAAACCTAGAATAAAAAAACTAAGACAAAAATCTTCCTTGAATTTTTTTAAGGGAAAGTTCTTGCACATTTCAAAAAAACTGCCATATTTAAATTATCATTCAGCAGCCCAATTATGTTGCCTACCAGGCATCCTTACAATGGAAATTTCCAACTCGAAGGGCATACCTCTACATAAAGTATATTTATTGCCTTTTTAAAAATGCCCATTTTCTTTGCAGCATATTGTGATAGTGTGATAGAGTTGTAACTAATGCAATTTTTATATTTTTGATTTAGAAACAAAGGAACTGATTTGATACTCGTAAAACTAAATGTGTGCTTGGCTGTTATGGTTAGGATGTCTCAACTGTATATAAGTAATCATTTATTGTTTAAATACAGAAGAGGCTGTAACAAAATGCTGTCAAGAGCCATCACACTCATTAACCTGCAAGCTAATTAGCCTCCTCCTGCCTGATTGCTGACAAGTTCTTCAATCTGAACCCACTGCTGTTGTGTCAGCAGAGAAGCAGAGTGAGGTAGAGGAGGTCTCCATTAGATGTTTGTGAACAAAGTCTCTGCATTAAAGGTTTGTTTTTTACACTCTAACAAATGTTAGAACATTCATATCCCCAGCTATAATTAAATTGGCAACTCTTAATTACTGTAATTAGTATATTAACTGTTTCCTTTCCTGTTCATCTATAATTGATTTCAAGAAATTACATGTAATTTAATGTGGTTTTAAAAATTTAATCATTGTTTAAAAGGTTTCAATAGTTAAATATATATCTAAATGCTATTGACTTTTGGAAATAATATGCATAGTAAAATCACTTAAATACAGTGTCTTGTCAAAGCCAGTACATGTGGGCTTTATATTCACTTGTGGTTTTTTTTTTTTTTTTTTCCTGTGCAAACATGACATTCATTCGCGTTAGAATTTTTTTCCTGTTAGGCTAACATTTCTTAACTAGGTTGCAGATTAGCATTGGAATGATAGGACATTTTGTAAATGTATCTTAAAATATGAATTCGTTAATTTGTGGAAGACTAATTCATTTAGAATAGCTTCTTGAGGGCAAAAAACATTCATAAGATAGTTTGCTTGTTATGCCATCCAATCAAACTGAAGAACTTATTAAGAGTACCAGAAAGAATAGAGTACATTTTGGATTGGCAAATGATCTGAGTGTGAAGTGATGAAGCCTTTTCTGGATTCTCAAAATTATCACTATTATCTCATTCTAGCCAATGTTAATTACAATTTTTCTTTAAAATATTTGCATCATTCTCAACAAATTAGTTAGAAGACTAAACCATTCTAAAATGTCACACATACCAGCAAAATGTATTCACATGTCTAAAAAACCACTTACTAAAATTTATTGTACTTCTAGTTTATATAGGGAAAACTGCTATTTGAGGGCATCTGATTTAAAAGTATTGGATTGCAGTAAGAAACAGCATTAAAGTTTATGGGAGCTTTACATAGAAGTGCATGTTTGCTCTGTATTAGACATGGCCAGAATTATCATTTTCATAGCGTCCTGTAACTACATGAATATATATTTACCACTAGCCAACTTAACTAAGCCCTAATTAAGGACTGAGTGTTTTAATAAAATTTAAAGTATACTTATTTCACTTAGTCATTCTTAAAATAATTAAGATATTAATGTGACTTACTGTAATTGAAGAATTACCCAATATACTACAAAATATATCCTTCTTTAACGGATATGGCCATTTAAATATAGTAATCTACACATAAGAATTCTAACTTGAGCCTCAAGTCAACAGTAAATAATTATGATGGAATTGATAAATAATGAGGTCCCTGCTTGCCCTTTAGTTCTTTGGACCTGTGGTCTCCTAGCTAGAAAAAACAGATTTGAGCTCATGAAGCAGTGGGTTTGCATTTTTAGAATAAAATTTATCAGTTGGAAGCTACTATTCTCACCAGTAAGGTTACCATTTCCCAACCTCTCCCGACCTCTACCTCTCTTCCCTAGCACAGCCTGATTCTGATAGAAGAGCAAACTTTTCCCAGAAATTTTCACAGTCTCCTTTGGATTGTGATGCACCCTATGTTTTAGGGAATTTAGTATAATAATGATTCCCATTTGCTTTAGATAGTAAATAAAATACATTTTTTGTGTTCAGCCTGGGCAGTGTAGCAGGACCCCATCTTCTGAAAAAAAAAATAAAAAAAAGGGCCTTTTGAATTGTAGGGCCCATTTCAGAATCATTAGGCCTCTTATTATAGTTTGTGGTTATAATGTCAGAGATTCCTGACTAAATTCTGAACTGGTTCAGGAACGTATGGAACATCTAGCTCAGCCCTCTCATTTGATAGATGAGGGAAATTAAACTCAGGGGAGGCATGACTTGCCCGAGGCCATACAACCAAATAACAGAGCAGATACGAAGTGAAGATACAGAATGCTGAACCTCCAGTCTAGTGCTCTGTTTTATAAATCCGAGTTGTAGCAGATTGATTTAGTACATTCTTTTGGATATTCATGATTGTTTTTATTACAGTTATTTCACATTGAATGTTAAAGTTGTTTAAACATATGAGTACAATTTTTTAAATGAGTACAAATTTATTGTTCAAAGTAGATGGCTAAATTCATGTAAAACATTAAATCTTTTGGAAGAACACACAAGTAATGAAATAGAAATGGTTGAATTTGGAACTGATGGGTATGAAAACAAAAACAAAAACAACTCTCAGAAGCCCATTTTGACATCAGGAGGTATTTTTCTCCAATAAGTCGTTTGGTAAAAGAAACATCTATGGTGTTGAAAGGAATGCTGCTGCTGTGCTTCTAAGGAAGCTAAATTGTTTTCCAAAAAACTTATGAGATGATAGTCTTTTATGTCATATGCTAGTTTGTTTTCTCCCTTATTGTGTACTTCACATTCTTTAGATTATATATATGTATATAAATATACAAATATATATGTATGTATATATGTATATAAATATACAAATATATATGTATGTATATATATGTATGTCTATATATATGTGTATATATATAGAGAGAGAGAGAGAGAAAGAGAGAGAAAGAGAGAGCTCACCCACAGGCAGGGGAGGTTATTGTCAGAGGGTAGGTACATGAAGAGAGGGAAGTAGAACACAAATCAAACAGCTTCAAGATGCAGTTGATAGTCTTACAGCATTTTGGTCAGCTGGCGAAGATTTCAATACCTCAGTTGCCAGAACATAATATAGACTCTCCTTCACTCTGCAGTTTCTGCAAAGTTAGGATTAAAACAAGGAGACTTCATTTTTAAAAAGAAAAGATAATTTGTCCAAACACTTCATGTGAAAATAAATTATTTGAATTTTGGTACATCTTAAGTGACAAAGGTAATATTTCCTATTAAATTTATATGTGCTTGTCTAGAAGTAATTGAGAATTGGAGGCATTATTTTTTGTAAAACTGTGTTGATATTGGTTTAGCAACTCTGTATACGTAACGAATAAAGAGAAGAGCCCCCCAAAAGTATTTTCTTGATATTAGCTTTCATTTATAAACCAGAATAATTCTGAATGTTTATAGTAATGGGAGATAACCCAAGGCAAATTTAATTTTAGATTGGGCTTTTGCTTAATGTATTATTCATAGTATTGTATCATCAGTTAAGCATATCTCTGACAATAAACTTAAAACTTAACTTTAATAGTAATATCCACCCTAATTTGGGTGAGTCAAATAGTGACCCGACATGATTTATTTTGCCTCTTTATTGTAGATAATTTTTTAATAATGATAGGATGGAGTTATTTGGTATGCCTTTCTCATTCTTAAACACCCCTCCCCCCATATCCCGCCCTTTTTTTTTTTAACACTTTATCATTTTTGCTGCATGACCTGGTTTTGCATTTTTCTGATTCTCTGTTCATCTAATTAGTATGTTCTAAAAAGACCTGGACCACTTATTGTACAGAGATGTAGCCTGTGGGTATTTAATAAGGAGCTTTCAGTGCTACATTTGCATCTTTTGCTTGGGGTCTGAATAGTGAATTACCTTTAAGATCATTAGAAGCACTGCTGTATTGTTAAAATCAGGCCGCAATATTCTAATGACAGTTTAAAACTTCAGGCTTCCTATATAACCCAGGTGACCCCAGCATAATTGTATGTAGTGCAGATGACCCTAGGATAAACTGCTGACGTTCAGCTCATTCACAGTGTAGCCTCTACAGGCAGGTGGCTTTATACCCAAACAAACCACAAAGAGATGTAGCGAAAGCAAATGAGTTTTGTCCTAGTTGCATACACTCATGGTATTATTTATATCATAATACTAATTCCCCAAATATAACTTGATACCTTTTAAACAGAGACACATCCACTAAGCAATGTGCTGAATGTGGAATTTATTTTATCAGATAACTGACCATTGTTTTCAGTGTAATACCTGGAAACCAAAAGCTTAGATGTGGGGGTCTTCTTCTTTCAGGTTCATCCCATAGGCCAAAGTATAGGGAGATACTTTGTTGTTCAATGATTAAATTATAATTTATTCTCTAACAAAATATAAGAAAACTGTTAGTATTGTAGATGCCAAGTGAGAATCCTCAAATCTTTTCTAAAAAATGGCTTCAAATACCTTTTAGAAGCTTATATAGTTTTTAAAGGTTATTTGACACTATCCCAGAATTATAGAATTTGAAAACTGGAAGAAAATTTAATTTAGTACCCTTTTTGTAAGTTACTATTTCAGTTAGTTTTCTTATCTCAAGTTGATGTGATATCTACCCACTTCCGTCAGTAATGCCAGGGAGCTCAAAGGTGGCTGGTAACAAAAGTGGTTTAAGTAAAGATAATGATAAATTTCATGTTTTAAAATAAATGCTTTTCACTTATAGGCCATTTATAGATTATTATCTAGCATTCAACTGTGTATCTGAGTTTCTTGGCTATATGAAAAACTGAATGAGTATAGGTATTTTTATACAATAATCTTAGTAGATAATATATTAGTTGATTGAAAATATATAGCAGTTCTACTTCAAAATTGTATTTCTGAAATAACTTTCTTAATGAAGCCTGAAGTTACTAAGACTTTGTTATGATCAATAGTTTCTGCTGAACGGCTATATATATATAGGTTTTAGTATAGTACTGTGCATATAGTGGGTACTCAGTAAAGGTTTGTTGACTGAGAGCATAAATAAAAGGAGATTGAGCTGAAAAGAATGTAAAGGAAGATAATTTGGCTTGAAACATAGTGGGTGTCCTGTAGTTAATTGAACCAACTAACCAGTTACATGTTTTCTAGAGGGTCTTACTTCCAGTAACAGTTTCAAAGAATGTTACCAAACAACAACAACAAACAACAACAACAACAAAAACCAGGTAGTAATCAGTTTGAATCCACCTGGTGGACTGTTTATAATGTGTTTATTTTAGTTGTCTCATCCTTCTACATTCTTTTCTTGTCAGTTTACTACTCAGAGTTCTCCAGATCAAGTGTGAAAAGTAGCTACCTGATCTGACAGGACCTTGCCTAGACCATGACGCACAATGTTGTCTTTTCTTTGCCTTTCTTTAATTGCATCACCTTCTTTTTTAGAGAAACCCAAATCTTCTGTTTCTTGAAGAAGCTGCTTTTTTAAAAAATATATCTTTTAGATACCTATTGTGGAAATAAAACAGAACTTGTGGTTTTTTTTTTAAGAGAAATGATGGTCTTATATGGAGAGAGGCTAGTAGCGAGGCAAATATTTATGCAAAGATGTTTGCTCCAAGAACCTAAACTGAAAATAAAATTAGACTGAATTTTTAGTTAAAGCTGGACCTGGATTGCACGCATATTTGAAAACATTATATAAGGTTTAACAAATGTATGATTAGAGCATTGACCAGTGTTATTCTGTTAAGTAGTTTTGCAGGATTTTCTCTTGCAAGAAGAATTTGTTGTACTCGCATTATTGTTTCCTTTGGGATCGTAGACAATGACTCTGTAGTGTGATTCATTAATATTGGTTGTCTTCAGCAGAGAGTATCCAGATTTGACCTGCCAAGTATTAAATTTTTAATGTATTACTAGTTCTTTCACAGAGTAAGGCTTGTCTTTGTTCTTTGTATTTTTGTACCATTACAGCTTGAATCAGATACAGATTTAATTTGTAGTATCACTAAATATGCCTCATTTAAAACACGCACAATACACATATAAAAATGTTTATTGATGAAAATATTTCAATATGAATAGGTACCTTTTTAAATATTTGAAAGTATGCACTTCCAAATTTATTTTGAAAAGTGCCAGGGGGTGCTGTGTGCTATGTACAATAAGTTAATTATTATGCTATTAACATTGATGATGGTGAATGTATATTAGTTAATGTGTTAACGACGTGTTAATTACTGTACCTGTTGTGAAGACCCTTCAGGCTTGTTCTATGATGCAGCATGTCAACTTGAACTAGACCAAATAATCTGCAAAGCAGACTGTAACTCTTAAAAATAACACTTGTAAACATAAATTATAAATTAAATTATGCTTTTTATTATTCTTTTTCTTTCTGGTAGAATGAATAAGTAATTATTCTGCTATCTGCACCTGTTAGAACCCAATACTGTCAGACTCTGTTTTCCCCAAGAGGATTGAAAGAGATTTGTTCTGCAATAACTTCCGCTTTGTTTATGCTCTGGCATTTAGTGTATATTTTATATAGATTCATGTGTTTTGCAACCTGAAAGATCTTTCTTTTTTTGTTTACCAGCTTGATTTGAAATGAAAGACACTCACACTTAGTCTTTGTGTAAGCAGGTGAAAAGTGGCCTTGTTTGATTAGGACTACTAGTTGATACTAATCTGTATATACACATGTGATTCAGTTATAGCTCTTCAAGTTTAGTTGGCCAAATAGTTGAAATCTCAAGGGACCAGACATAAAAACAAAAAACTCAATGACAGTTTCAAATCATTTACAACAGAGGCCAGAATTTGTTGCTGTTTGTGAGAACATGGCATTATATATTTGTTGTCCTTTTCATCAGTATATCTTGATGCCTTGAAAATGTCAAATATTTGAATTTTATTACTTTAACTTTTGAATTAGTGGTTGCCCATTTCTTTCTAATTGTCAGTATTTTTGAAAAATACACCTGATGATAATCCTCAAGAGACTAATTTGGAGAAATACAAAATTATAGAATTCGATGTTATTCGTACAATGGTATTTCTTATTTTTATGTCTTCAAAATCTTTGTTTCATGTTAAACAAAAGAAGTAAGTTAACAAATGAGAGTTCACAAATTTACTGAGGGTCTTGTGAGGATGTTTTTTAAATGACCCAAAACCAACTCTTGAAAGTACAAAAATAAAATAGAAATGAGTGTTTCTGTAAGGCATTTACTCTGTCTTTTAGATTCTTTTAACATAATATGTATAAGAGGTGGTAAAGAGTTAGTTCAGACCGTAAAGCCAGACTGTCCTGCATCCAGTTCTAGCTTTTTCACCTTCCAGCTGTGTGACTATGAGCAATGGATCTAACTGTGGTGTGCCTCAGTTTCATGATAATTAAAATGGGCTTAATAATAGTACCTACCTTACTTAGGGGTGATTAGTTAATACAGGTAAAGTACTTTGAGTAGTGCCTAGCACACAGAAAGCTCTCATTAAATGTGAGGTCTTATTATTAACCTACCTTTGATATTATACTAAAAATTATTTGGAAGCATTTAATTTTCACAAACTCTTTGATTTCCCTAGGACCCATTTTGAATGTGAGTTTTTGGTTTCCAGTCATTATAGTCTTGTACTTCATCACAGAAAAACACCTTATTTTTAATGATGGTTTTATTACTCCAGTGTTGTTTACATCCACCTGGAGTCATCCCAGATTTTTCCATTCATCTAACCTTGCTTGATTTCCTATAGCACAGCTCTTGTTGAAGATTTATATTGGTGTGGAAGGATATTCTGACCAGGATTTTGGTTTCTCTTGCAAATATTTGTGTATCTCTTGTTTACAGCCCCAGTGTCCTCTTGTAAAACCCGTGCAAAATGGGATTCTAATAAATCTTGTGCTCAGCATTACACATTGTTTGTTTTAGCTGCCTTCCACTTCATGCTTCCTCCTTTAAGAGCGAGCCATTATGAAAGGTTAGATTCACAGTTAGCAGGCTTTAGCTCTCCCTTTTGAATCAGTGAGGTTGCCGTTTTATTGCTCTCCGACTTACACTTCAGTGATGAGAGTAAACTAGCATCAGATTAAAGGTCAGCAAATCCCATCAAAGAGAGGAATATTAGGGGCAGAGATAGTTGGAGAGGCAGCACACCACTGGGTATTGACAGGGTGATTCCAGGGTATCAGTCAGCAGAATTATAGCTGCCCAGAGAGTCAGTACAGCTTTAATGAGCCTGTGTGAAGAGGAAGAGGGTGGATTTATGTAGTTCCTCATAATTTTCTGTAGAGACTGTTATTGCAGACATTCTGTGGAGTGTTCTGGTCTTTCATTTAATTCAAAGGTCCTGGAGCTTATCCATCCTCTAAATTCCTTTTTGTTAGCTCAAATCAAAGTTGACATTTCCATGGTTTACCACCTAAAACACCCAGTTCAAAATCAGGTCTCTTTAGGCAATTTTGAAATCTGTATATTGTTAATATAAATCTATAATCATATTTATCTTAATGCATGCATATTTCCTCTTCAGAGAAGTGGGTTGAATAATGAGCATTTCTTTTCATAACTAAGCAACAAGGGAAGATGTAAATTTACACATTGCCCTCTAAGTAACTGGGAAAAAAACTGATTATGTTATGGTGCTTTTCAGCGATCTTAATGTTCATCCTCCTTAAATTGACTTTCCTAATTAATTGTTTATCTGCCCATTTGTGTGTACCCCATCTCACCCTTTATGCCGCCAATATCCATCCTCCTAACTGGAAAACTATTCTTTTAATCCCTGGAGGGAAAATGTTTTTAATTGTTCTAATGAGGAATACTGCATTTAATTGCTGTTATTTTCAGTTCCACCTTGATTTTGATGTCTTTATAGTGAATTTGACTCACATTCATTTCCTATCAAAGAGAGATTAAATCTATGTGGTTTTGAGATCTGGACTATGCTTTGAGAAGTCAGATGTTTGTGAAAAATGTCTTTGGATTTTTTTTCTTTTTTCTTTTGATTTCTTTGCTGTAGATTAGTGTCCTAAAGGGTTAATGAAAGATATATTGACTTTTTTAGTTATGCTTTTATTTATTCATCACCATGAAAATTTATCAGTACACTTGTGAAAATTTATCAGTTATCAATTGTGAAAAATTGTGAATACACTTGCACTAGAATGTTTCATTTTATTACCTAGTTAAACCAGCCACTTTTTGTAATTTGTACTTAAGAATATGCTGTTTTGATTATATTTCTAAGTAAATAAATTTTTCCATTATTAACATAGAAGTCTTGTTTGTGTTACTTGCTGCTGGGAAGATGCCTTGAAGCTTCTGCCATTGTCCTTTGCATGTCATGTGGGTGGTTATGCTTTTTAGACACTTACATGGTTTTTAATGGAAGAGAGTGATGGATATACTACCATGAGAAGCACTAATATCCTTTTTGAAGTTCACCATTGACTGAAACATCTATAGTACTTATAGCAAAATATAAACTTAAGAGAGATGCATACAGACGAATGTTACATAGGAATATAGAAGCCATTTTTAGTCATTAATTAGATGCTGTATTTATATTAAAGAGTCAGCACACTTTAAAATCATGTGGAAAGTCTAGTAAAGTTCATGTTTCCTATAATCATGCCATGCTTCACAAAGCCTTTTCAATAAAACTGAGTCTGTGTCCTTTATAATAATACAGATAAAACTTTATGCTGTGCTATTACATTGGAATGTACTGAGAATGCCAATGACCCTCATGCCGTATTTACTAGCATGCTATTTTAAGCAGTGCCGGTGCATCAAGATAATTTGGCATTGCAAAAACAATAAAATGGACATTCCTTCCTGCAAGAGGAAAAAGAAAACCAGTGGGCATCTGCTATTCATAATGAAGTCAAGTGACTGTAATTTATATATTCACTTTTGAACATTTTAGAGAAAAGGGAAAGAAGATGGCTACAGGAAAGGAAATGAATACAAAGATAAGCATGAGATTAATTATCTGATAGGGGCAGGGTTCTTGCTCCCATGAGGGACATATGAATGACATTTACTGATCACCTTAAACTACAAAGTAAGTATATATGGTATTTTAATTCAAGTGGGGTCTAGTATTTTCATTTGAGAAAAATTATGAATAAAAATTTCTCCCCATTGGTAGTTTCTGACCAAAAATTTTGTATCATGTGTGTATGGTACTATAGATATATATCATCATATCTGTATGGTTTTTAAAATACCATTCATTTCAGCTGTGGATTATTTGAATAAAGATTTCTGAAATACTAATTGAGAGGATGCATAGCTTTGGTGAAAATTTAACCAATTTTAACAGGAACACTGTGTAGCCAGTTATAACATCTTAATGTGTGCATTTGCAGGAAGAAGAGTCCTTATTTCAGAACAAATCAACAGCACCATTTACTTTCTATGTGTTTTTCTACACATGGCTATTCTTTACATTTCTGTGCTTATTTGCAATGTGTGACCAGAGACCACTAATAATGAGCAACTATCATGAGTGTTTCATCATCAACACACATCAAAATGGCATTCTACTTCTGGAAGTGATAAGAGAATAAAAGTAACACAAAAGAGCAAAAGAAGGAACCAGAAACTTAGGTCATAATAATTGAGATGGCTAAAAGCAATAAAACTATATACCATTAAAATATGTTGCAAAATAATGTCAACACAACGTATGGTAAATAAATTTTGATATATAAAGATGCCAGAATTTTTAAAAAAGATCACATTTGACCATGTAATGAATATTATGAGAAATTAGATAAACATTTTGATTGTAGGACAGACATGTTTCAGATTATACTTCAAGATTATAATGTTCCATTTTCACCAATGATATGAAGTAACTACTTATTTGACTTTAGAAAATGTAGTATTTTAATTAAAAAAGACTTTAATTCATATGATTTAAAGTGAATACCACTGTTATTTTTTAAAGTGACAATTGTATGTCAGGAACTATTTTAGGCATTTTATGTCTTTGAACTTCATAGTGATTCTTGAGTTCGTGGTATCCCTATTTACAGACAATGAACCAGGGGACCTTCTACAGTCACATGGTTAATAAGTGATAGTTAGAATTTGAGTCTAGGCTACTCTGACTCCAAAGCCATGTTCTCCAGTATTGTAGTTTATTTGTGTTATAGTTGCAAAGTGAATTTAAAATCCAGTATTATAACTTATTTCTCTAGGTATCTGAGGTGTAGTGGAATGAATCCTGGACTTAAAGAGAGACCCGTGTTTAAATCATTATTTTCCCATTTACTCACCATGTGATCTTGGGCTCTAAAGTCACTTAACCTGTTTGAAATTTGGTTTTCTCGTCTACAAATGAGGCCAATGACATCCACCCTGTAAGGTTATTTTAAAAATCAAAGAGAGAGAGCATGTGAAAGATACAGTTGCTGCTTGGCATGTAGTATGTATGCTCAATGTGTTTGAATTTGAACATAGAGGATTTTTAGGCTAAGTAATAGAATGATTCCAAGTACTAACAGTGTCAGATTATCATATTAACAAATGTAAAGTAAGAAAGTTAAAGCCACCTATGTGAGAAACACAAAGACAGAAAACATTTGCTTTTTGGCAGAAACATCTTGTATTGTGAACTGGGTCTGGGAGGAACTTATTGGAGTCTGGAAGATCGGTCTTCCAGAAAATAGAGCAGTGAGGGAAGCAGCTGTGTGGAGAGGCACACACGATGCCCTCAGTGTTAGAGGGAGCAGGCGCACAGTGTAGTGTTATCCCGTTCACAGCATGGCAGTGATCTTAACTGACAAGACAGGAAATGGAAGTGCTATGGCGATCTCATTCTTCAGGGAGAAAAGGCAAGGGAGCAGAATGTGGGAATGGGGGAACACAAGGATTGCATGGTTTGTGTAAACAAATGCTGAAGAGTCCTGGAGATGCACTCTTAATAATATGAGTATTAATAATAGAAGAGGAGTCATTGGTTTCTATGGAAGTCCAGATGTAGACTTCTAGCATTTTCTGGTGAGGAGATCCCAGGCATGTGGTAAAATTTAAAGAATATCATCAGCACCATTAGATCATTAGGTCACTGATAAACACATAGAGTAGCTGGGGTCACAAAGACCCATAGGGATTAAAGCCAGGGTTTTAATTCTTTCCCCCGACTTAGATTCTGAAGCTCATTGCTTTCCCTTTAAATAGTGCTGTTTTTTTTCTTTTCAAATTTAGTTGTCATATTTACCAGTCCTAAAAATTTCTTCAATAGAGCGTTTTGTTTGAACATCTATCCCTTTGGATAAAAAGAAAATGGCCATTTCCTTTTT